>NC_086319.1:152417100-152664600 GCF_036172605.1 Pelobates fuscus
GGGGGGTGTTAATATAAATTTTAAAAAACGTGTTAATGTGGGTGAGTGTGTGTTAGTGTGTGTGTCTGTTAGTGTGTGTCTGTTAGTGTGTTTCTGTTAGTGTGTGTGTGTCTGTTAGTGTGTGTTTCTGTTAGTGTGTGTTTCTGTTAGTGTGTTTGCCTGTGAGTGTGTGTGTCTGTTAGTGAGTGTGTGTGTCTGTTAGTGTGTGTGTCCGTTAGTGTGTGTGTGTCTGTTAGTGTGTGTGTGTCTGTTAGTGTGTGTGTCTGTTAGTGTGTGTGTCTATTAGTGTGTTTCTGTTAGTGTGTTTGCCTGTGAGTGTGTGTCTGTTAGTGAGTGTGTGTGTCTGTGTGTGTCTGAATGTGTGTGTCTGTTAGTGTGTTTGTTTGCCTGTGAGTGTGTGTGTCTGCTAGTTTGTGTCTGCTAGTGAGTGAGTGTGTGTCTGTTAGTGAGTGTGTTTGTCTGTTACTGAGTGTGACTGTTAGTGTGTGTGTGTTTCTGTTAGCTAGTGTATGCGTATCTGTCAGTGAATGTGTGTGTGTGTGTATTTAGAATGCGGGGCGGGGGGAAAGGTTGGGTGGGAGTGGTGCGGGGGGCGGAGGGGGTGGCGCCTGAGTTTTGTCCTGCCTAGGGCAGCACAAAACCAGTATACACCACTGCCCAGTAGCTCACCATCCGCCCTGGTACCGCTGTGAGAAGACCGCACACTGCCGCCGCGCAACCTTCTAACCGGAAGTGCCAGACGTGCCGTGAGAGCAGTGGGGCAGCCTGCTGTAAAACTACCCACATCGCCTGCGGTAAGTAATTATATTTAATAAAATTAATTACAGAGATTCACTAAGAATCCCCAATCCTGTGGGAAGCCATCCACTTACACAGAAAGTATTTTCTCTTTTTTTTTTTTCTATTGCTATTCGCTATTAAGTGATGATTGCCCTGCTGTACAGGAGGCTAATTGTGTCTTAGATAGCCTCCAGGAAGATAAAGTGTATTGCTCTAACAATTTTCGCGCCCATCCGACATTTTGCCGTTTCTGAAAATAGTGCCATGAGTCTGACCTAGTCCTTGCACTCAGACTCAAATGTAAATAAATATAATTAATAAAATATTATATTATAATTATTTTTTTTTTCTTTAAATAACATACCAAGGCAATAATGCACTAATACATGGCTAATACCTAATGCACTTATCATATTTTATAGGTCTTTTACCCCATCAATTTAGTATTTTTTTTAAACTAACAGCTTTGGGTGGCATTGTGTGTATAATATCTATGGATCTGTTTATATATTTTAAGTCACTTTCCTTTTTTTTTTTTATCTATAGCTGAGGCATAGTCCTCTTTCAGTGACTTTACAATGTCAGCGGTTTGGAAATATTTCAAAGTTTCTGATAAAGACACCAAATTTGCTTGTAGTTTTTCATATTTGATTTATTAAATTCATGAAAAATAATTATATTAATAAAATCATAGAAAAAAAAAAGTATTTTAAAAGTATTTGGGCAAAAAGGCAGTTTCGGTTTCGGTTTTCGGTCAAGGGCATCCTGAATTTTCGGTTTCGATTTCGGCCCTGAATTTTCATTTCGGTGCACCCCTAGTTGGAAGCATGAAAAATGGTCAAACAAAAAGATCTGAGTGACTTTGATAAGGGCCAAATAGTGTTGACTAGACGACTGAGTCAATGTGAGCATAATTACTGGACAATGGAACAATGGAAGAAGGTTGCATTGTCAGATGAATCACATTTAGATCAGGTGGATGGCTGGGTCTGTGTGTGTCATTTACCTGGGTAAGAGATGGCAGCAGGATGCACTATATGAAGAAGACAGACTTGGTGAGGCAGTGTTATGCTTTGGGCAATGCTCTACTTGAAAACATTGGGTCCTACATTCATGTAGACGTTACTTTGACATGTACCATCTCCCTAGAGATTGTTTCAGGCCACGTACACTTCTTCACGGCAATAGTATTTCCTGATGGCAATGGCCTCTACCAGCAGGATAATACACCCTGTCACACTGCAAATATTGTCCAGGAATGGTTTGAGGAACATGACAAAGAGTTCAAGGTATTGTCTTGGCCACCAAATTACCCAGATCTCAATTAGATTAAGCATCTGTGGGACGTGCTGGAACAACAAATACAATTCATGGAGGCCCCACCTCGCAACTTGCAGGACTTAAAAGATCTGCTGCTAATGTCTTGGTACTAGATACCACAGGACATGTTCAGTGATCTTGGGGAGTCCATGCTTTGACGCATCAGAGCTGTTTTGGCAGCACGATATTAGGCATGTGGGTTTAATGTTGTGGCTGAATATGTACAGTACAGATGTATCTGAAATGTCTGTTTTGCATGTGTTTTTTGTTTTGTTTGTTTATTTAAAGAGTGAATGTAAGTTTGAGCTTGTTTATTTTAATATGGAAAAAATACCTGACCACTAAGCATATGACATAAAAGAAATCTTACATTATCTTGACTTCCAGCAAATGTCAACTGATCTCAATTATCAAATCTTGTCCATCACTATATTCTCCTGTCCCTCTCTGGCCATCTCCTTATCAGTACCCTCGCACTCAAAATATACACCTCAAGATGAACTATTGCACAATAAGTCAACCCGCTACCTCCAAAGAATCTTGTTCAGTTGAATTCTGCTGGAGGAAGCCTTGCACCTTGTCAGACTTTCCCCATTACGAATTCATGCTATGTGCATCAGAGACCTCTCCCTTACTAAACAATCACACTTTTCTTCTCCTATTACTACTCTCTTTGACACTTTCAACTATTTACTTCACCCCTCATACTACTTAATAATAAGCTGGCTTATAAAACTAACCAGCTTGTTTGTGATTGTCAGAGACTCTCTGTTAGTGGCACAGTGTGTTTTATTGTGTCTGTTTTGTACTGTTTGGCTATTCATTAAACTCAAATTATGCATTTCCGACAAGGGAACAACAATTGTTTAGAAAGAATTAGACGGATTAGAAATATGCACAAAGTCAGTTATTTTTTCTTGATTGGATATATTGGTCCAAGGTTACAAAAACTGTACTTGCTTTGTAAATATTTCATATTTATATTATATATTTATATTATAATATTTGTATTTTAGTGTATTTTATTGGATAGTTGTAAGAGGGTATATAAATTGAGAGCTTTGCTGTTTTGCAAAGATATCTCACTTTTCCAGCTATTCCTCATTTGCCTCTCATGTGCATGATTTGTCCATCAGTAACCATACAATTCATCATGTCAAACCTCAATTATGAAGTCCTTTCCATCTTTGCTGTGGACGGCTTTCACGGCACAAATATCCAACCCTCCAAACATCTCGGCACAGGAGTCTGCCCATAGGCGATATCTGCCAAAGAAAGCGTATTATAACTGGAGATAATAGGCCATAAACTGGCACCATTACAGGTTGGAAAATTTAGTTTACGAATCACGATTGCATAATATGAACTTCCAAAGCCTGTGCTTTAAACAAATCTTAAATAACTAAGGAAATAAAATCCTCAGTGAAACGAGACAAAAATTATATAACTCTATGAAATTACTTTAAAAAAAATAAAAATTAATCTTGGAATAGATAGTTCATAAAATTTAGACATACTGCTGGGGTAAGACAGTTTACAGCCATCAGTCCTTCTCTATGCCCAACAACTCTATGGAATGGAGTACATGGAATGGTATGTACCTCTTAGAGGAAGTTTATAAGCAGTGACAGTGTGGAACCATAAATATGCCCTGCAACCACGTCTGCTACGCTGCTCTGCCACTATCTCAGATCGACCCTCTACGGGTATATGGATGTTACTATAACAAGTATTAAAGACCACAGAAAAGTGCGGACAAAAATGTCGTAAATCTTTCCGTGTAGGGTTGGACGGCAAAAAAAGTTATAAATGAAGCAGCGTTTGCATGTTTACATTTTCTGTGAGATGCTGGTGGCATGGCGTAATGTCATCAAGTTGATGACGTCTTGGATGATCCCTGATTATATTTTTGTATGACAACTACAACTTTGTCACATCTATTAATAAAACAACACATAGACTATTTGAATAGTAAGTAAACATGCATTTTCTAGAGCTCACCGGTCAGTCATGGCAATCTGTTCCAACATGGCAGAACCAGTGTTTGCTTTCCAATTCCCGGAAATAGATGTTCTCCTGCAAAAAGAGAGAATAAACCTTGTGACCAATACTGTATATAAATTGCTATGTTTTCAAATGTAGTTGATTAAATGTTAATGGTTTCATCGTTGTTTATCATAATATATAGAGAAGACATACTAAGTTTTTTTGTTGGAGTTTCAGTTTTATTAATTATTAGCACACAGCTTTCAAAGATGAACACCATATCCAAAGGAATTTTCATTGACATACCAGTATCGTTTGGCTCTTTCACAGTTAAATGGAAACTCCAGTGCCAGGAAAACAATCCGTTTTCCTGGCACTGCAGGTCCCCTCTCCCTTCCACCTCCCAATCCCCGGTTGCTGAAGGGGTGAAAACCCCTTCAGTCACTTACCAAAGGCAGCGACATGTCCCACGTCGCTGCTTCTTCCACCGCCACTGCTCCTCCTCTGCATTACGTTGGCCGGTGGGCGAGACTGATCCCGCCCACCGGCCGGGGAGACCTAATGCACATGCGCGGCAATGCCGCGCATGCGCATTAGAGCTCCCCATAGGAAAGCATTGAAAATACTTTTCAATGCTTTCCTATGGGGAATTGAGTGACACTGGAGGTCCTCACACAGAGTGAGGACGTCCAGCGACGCTCTAGCACAGGTTTTCTGTGCTATAATCCAGGAAGTGCCCTCTAGTGGCTGTCTAGTAGACAGCCATTAGAGGTGGAGTTAACCCTGCAAGGTAATTATTGCAGTTCTGGGTGCCTACAGTGTCCCTTTAATGAACATAAGCCAGAGAACCTGTGAAAGTTTTTTAGGTTGTCATACATATATATTCTCAAAAATGGCCAAAGGCAAGGAGCCATCGACATGCATACAGATTTGAGCATAGTTTTTGAGTAATAAAAAATATTAATTTAGACCCAGACGATCATTTCAACCTTGTTAGGCATTGTCAATGAGGTATAGACGATATCCCTTTAGGCACCAGGTCTGGATTACCCTTTAAACTTAGGAAGAGCAAAAACAAGACACAAGAGAGTACTGAGAACGGACAACAGCTCAAATAGCCTGGCCTTCTGTGGGTCTCTGCTCAGATTTTAAGATGGTTGTGGCGGAACCAACCTGGCCACTGGAGTTGCCTGGTCGCCCGCCTCCTGCCACTGGACTATGGCCCCATGTTTAACTCTGTCCTTTTTCCCTGCAGAAAGGCTGGTTCGTGCCTTTCTGCGGACTGTTAAAGTCACAAACTCTGCTGAGCCGCCGACCTCCCTTCTCCTATCTGCAGTCAATTATCTGAACACCGGTCCATTTGGTACTTTACTGTTTAAACCAAGCTACCACAGATAGCTATGCTGTATACTGAAAGACTGTATGAAAGACTTTGGCTCCATGGCGATTGAACTGTATGTATGTGATCTGAGTGCTATCCGGTAATAATGTGCGCTCAGATCTAAGCTATCTGGGGATAGGTAGAATGTGTATGTTCTATGTGATAAATGTAACAGTATGTATTTTTATGTCTTTTATTGTCCTTTGTCATGTGGTTAATGGAGTTTTGCCTCTGTCCTTGGAGATGATTGGATTACTTCCCAATTATCTCCAGGAGAGAGAGGAGGGATTGTGATGCATTATGGGATTGTAAGCTTGTGATTGGTCAATGTCCAATATGTTTCTCAGTTTTCCATCTGGTCCCCTAGTGGAGTGTCCACCAGGTGGAAGACCTGCATAAAAGCCGGGCAGGTAGCCCCAGTAAATCAGTTCTGCTTGATCCTCAAACTAAGTGTCGTCTCGTTCTTGGGGGGGAATTGGATTGTATGCTGTTACAGTGCGACTGCCAGGAGTGTAAGCTGTTCGTATGTTTTTTCCTGTTCGGCTGCTTAACAGCATTCGTGTGTTCGGGAGTTGGTGAATTCGTGTGTTTCCGGTTCGGGAGTTGGTGAATTTGTGTGTTTCCTGTTCGGGAGTTTGAGTATTCATGTGTTTGCAATTCGGGAGATTGGTGCTTGCAGCAGCTGTTCATATATTTAACAGGGGGAATATCGCCTAAACGGTTTTTAACCTCTTGTGTGCAAAACGGTCCGTTACAATGGTTTTAGCTCATTTTGGGCCATTACATGCCTAGGGCAGCATATCATGCCTAGGGCAGCACAAAACCAGGATACACCACTGGCTGGAGCGTGACACAGCACCAGTGGACATCAGAAAGTCAGGTAATTGAAAGATGGTGGGGGAGGTGCAGTGGCAGAGGGACACTATAGTGTTGGGAAGTAGAAACCACAAACAGATTTGACATTCTCTTTCATTTTCACCAAAATTATGTACCTTTTAATATAAAGGTTACTCAGCATTGCATGAATTCATAGAGCCACATAACTAGTGGCTCCAAATATTCTGAAACACAGGTTTTAGGTTTGCCCCAAAGACTGTGGAATTTATTATGTGAATAGTAAATTATAGTGCTTTTACAATTTCTTACAAGTAGTGTCTGAAAAAAATGGCTGAATTGGAGGCATTTTCTGATTCATAATTTTTCACCTAATTTTGGCATGTGGATGTAAATTCACCTCAGTGCACAGTTTGGTGAATGCACCCCTATATCAAGAGATTGGGCTGGGACTGAGGCTCTCAACTGGAGGTACAGAAGTACACTAGTGAAATAAGTAAAATCTAATGGAAGAGTACTGAAGAATCAGAGGTACATTTCTTGTTGAGTGATTGCAGGCGTAGGATGGATCGCTATAAAGCATTACCTAGACACATTTAGGATCACACAATCCTAATTGCATCTGCCCCATGTCTTAATAGTGCATTAAATGTATGTTTTAGTCATTAGCCACGCCGGGTCCTTGGCGTGATGATGATTAATGTGTAGGAAAGGATAACCCCATTTTCTAATCTTGCTCGGGGCACACAATGAAGCTATAACAGGCCCATGCAGGGAGTGTGTAATTTTGTGCAGACCCTCAGTCACTCAGTGTAGTACAGGAAGTTTCCTACAAACACCCTCGGGGTCACATTATGCTGCTTTTGGCTCCTCTGAGAACACAAAAACAATGCATTGCTGTCTACTACAGTAAAGCCAGGGACAGGATCTAAGGGTCCAGAAAAATGCCTACAGTGAAATATAAGAGACGCTTATATTAGGTATAATAAAACAATGCTATGCAGAGAATGTTAGTTGCAAGCAGAGATTTCCTCAAGCTCCCAATTATTTGTGTGACCCTTTAACGGCGAGGGGAATATCCATGCACAGAAAGGTAAAATGGCTCTTTTACTTAAAACCACTTTACAGCATCAAAAGCTGTTTATTAAGAAAGGGATTCATATGTAGCCCTTTGGAACGAGCACAGTTTAGTAGAAGGGGGGCCTAACAGGACTAAGGAGGAGGGCATTGGTGGAGCAGTACCAGGATTGGTAGATTGGGATTAAGGGGTGGGTGCATATATATAGGGGCAGTCATCTTAGGATAGCCAATTTTAATGTACTCACCAACGTGGACTTGTCCCTCCCTCCCTCCCGCCCTTAGAGATTGGGTGGTCTGCTTGCCCCGCTTGGTCACAAGCAAGGGGTAGGAAAAAGGAGTGGTGAAATAGAATTGGAGTTATCAGTTAGTTATGGTGTTGGGAGGTTTCAAGTCCGTAGGTGGCTCAGAGCCTCGGAGGTGTGGGGGTATCCGGGTATACCCTCACCACTGGGATGTTAAGTAAATGTTGGCACTTTATTGGTTATGTGTTATATATTGTTTTATCATTATATAAAACAAAATGGAGAAATAAAGTAAACAGAGTGCAGCTCAGGAGCCCGCATACAAGTCAAGGGCTTGTGAGCTGCACCACTGTAACTACCTAATAGGGAGCTCCAATAATTGGGTAACCCTCCAAAATATGCAGGAAATCAGAGAAAGTGATGTATAGAGTGCTTCAAGGGGAAACTAACATCATGAGAGCTCCACTGGTATAAGAAACGAGGGGTGCCCTACCTTTAATCAATCTAAGGATAAAAAGGGATATGCAAATAAAAAGGAATAACTTGAAAAACTTGAAAAAGGGAGATCTACTAGAAGGTGGCCCAGGGGATCCATTAGTGTCCGACTGACGGGAAGGTAGTGTAAACGAGGTTAGGGAGAGAGAAAACGCACAGGGTCCACAGAGAACAAGGGACCAGGTAATCTGGTCTAAACACAGATGAAAAGCCTCAAAGAAAATAAAAAAAAAAAATCTCTCAATTCACCCTAAGAGTTACCTCGTGGTCTGACCACTAGTGTCTACTCGAACCAACTCTCCCTACTAAAGTTATAAAAAAAAATATCGGAGCCTGGCTCTTGACGATGTTGTTTTGAACCCTCTTTAACCCCATAAGTGACCAGACCGCTTTTCAGTTTTCTTACCGTTTGGGACCAGGGCTGTTACATTTCTGCGTTATTTGTGTTTAGCTGTAATTTTACTCTTACTCATTTACTGTACCTACACATATTATATACCGTTTTTCTCGCCATCTCGTATAATGTACTACTAAAAAAAAAATGTCACTGTTTCTAATTTTTACCCCCAAAATCTGTTACGCATCTACAACCGCCAAAAAGCACCCATGCTAAATAGTTTTTAGATTTTGTCCTCAGTGTAGAAATACCCAATGTTAGCATGTTCTTAGCTTTTTTTGGAAAGTTATGGGGTTATAAGTACAAGTAGCACTTTGCTATTTCCAAACCATTTTTTCCCCCAAAATTAACGCAAGTTACATTGTAACACTGATATCTGTCAGGAATCCCTGAATAACCCTTCACACGTATATATATTTTTTAAACCTAAGGTATTAAACTTGGGGTATTTGAACTCTTTTCATGCGTTTTAACTCTTTTCAAGCATTTTACAATATATTATACATATATAATGCATATATATGATTATATAATTATTTAATTATTTTATAATATAATATAATATACATATACAGTGGCGTACATACCGGGGTCGCAGGGGTCGCGGCTGCGACCGGGCCCGGCCGCCCTGCGACCCAGGTATGTACCCACAGGGCCAGCCTCTTCTGCTGAGGGGCCCAGGAGCTGGCCACCTCAGGGCCCCCCGAGGCTGGCACTGCTGTCACCCGGCTGGCGGGCGCGCGAGGGAGCACTGTCCCCTGAGTGCTCCCTCTTCAGCTCCCTCGCGCACCGCACTGAAACCGGAGCCGGAAGATGACGTCATCTTCCGGCTCCGGTATCAGTACGCGGCGCGCGAGGGAGCTGAAGAGGGAGCACTCAGGGGACAGTGCTCCCTCGCGCGCCCGCCAGCCGGGTGACACCACTGGACCCCAGGGAATCCCCTCAGCTCTCCCACAGGTAAGGAGGCTGGGGGGATTAAATTTAAAAAAAACAAAAAAAAAACGTGTGAGTGTGTTAGTGAGAGTGTGAGTGTGTGAGTGAGAGTGTGTGAGTGAGAGTGTGTGAGTGAGAGTGTTAGTGTTAGTGAGTGTGTTAGTGAGAGTGAGTGTGTTAGTGAGCGTGTTAGTGTTAGTGTGTTAGTGAGAGTGTGTTAGTGAGAGTGTGAGTGTGTGAGTGAGAGTGTTAGTGTGTTAGTGAGAGTGTGTTAGTGAGTGTGTTAGTGAGAGCGTGTTAGTGAGAGTGTTAGTGTTAGTGTGTTAGTGAGAGTGTGTTAGTGAGAGTGTTAGTGTTAGTGTGTGTGTGTGTGTGTGTGTTAGTGTGTGTGTGTGTGTTAGTGTGTGTGTGTGTGTGTGTTAGTGAGTGTGTTAGTGTGAGTGTGAGAGTGTGTTAGTGAGAGTGTGTTAGTGAGAGTGTTAGTGAGTGTGTGTTAGTGAGTGTGTTAGTGTGAGTGTGTGAGTGTTAGTGAGAGTGTGTGTGTGTTAGTGAGAGTGTGTGTGTGTTAGTGAGTGTGTTAGTGAGTGTGTTAGTGTTAGTGTGTGTGTTAGTGTTAGTGATTGTGTTAGTGAGTGTGTTAGTGTGTGTGTGTGTGTTAGTGAGTGTGTGTGTTAGAGTGTGTGTGTGTCTGTTACTGAGTAAGTTTGTGTGCGTCTGTCACTGAGTGTGTGTCTGTCAGTAAATGTGTGTGTCTGTTCATGAGAGTGTGTGTGTGTGTGTGTGTGTGTCTAAAGCACTTACCTTTCTCCAGCGCCGGACTCCCTTGGCGCTGGGGATCTCTCCGTCCCGATCCGCCTCTCAGCTCCGAATGCACATGCGTGGCAAGAGCCACGCGCGCATTCAAACCGCCCATAGGAGAACGTTACTCAATGCTTTCCTATGGACGTTCAGCGTCTTCTCACTGTGATTTTCACAGTGAGAATCGCAGAAAATCCTCTAGCGGCTGTCAATGAGACAGCCACTAGAGGCTGGATTAACCCTCAGTGAAACATAGCAGTTTCTCTGAAACTGCTATGTTTTCAGCTGCAGGGTTAAAACTAGAGAGACCTGGCACCCAGACCACTTCATTGAGCTGATTTGATCTGGGTGTCTGTAGTGGTCCTTTAAGTGTATGTGTTTATGCATGCACTGGCGTACATACCGCGGTCGCACGGGTCGCAGCCCTGCGACCAGGTGCCTGCCACCATGTGTTGCGGCCCCAGCCCGCGCAGAGTAAGCGCGGGGGGGGGGCCCACGGATCAGTTTTCGCGCCGGGGCCCCATGGGTTGTGTGTACGCCACTGTACATATATAATATATGTATAATATATTTATTTCTTTTAGATTTTAGTTACCTGCTGGCAGCTCCATAGACTTCCATTGCGGCCATGTGATCATGGTGATCACTTTGCCCTGGAGGGACGGAGAGGGGACTGCTGCAGGGGGACTGCTGAGATCTCGGGCAGTCCCCCTGGACCGGGATCGCGGTGGATCGCTGGTCCAGGTGAGTGCCCGGGTAATTTTAGGCACGGACGTGCAGGGTACGTCCACAGTCATTAACTGCCGTTTTTTGTCAGACTTACCCTGCATGTCCGAGGTCGGAAAGGGGTTAATCACTGCACTTGGTAGCACGTTTTTTATTTTTGTTACCACTATTGTTATTAAGTTTTAGGCTGTTTTTTTATTTATTTATAACTTTAGGAGGGAGAGTTGGTTCAGGTAGACACTAGAGGTCAGACCACGGTGTCCAGGTAACTCTTAGGGTGAATTGACAGATTTTTATTTTTTTGGGCTTTTTATCTGCTCCCTTGTTCTCTGTGGACCCTGTGCCTTTTCTCTCTCCCTAACCTCGTTTACATTACCTTCCCGACAGCCGGACACTAGGGGAACTGGAACTTAGATGCTATTTAGTAAACCAGATAATGGATCCCTTGGGCACCGTTTAGTAGATCTCCCTTGTTTTCAAGTTATACTTTTTGTTTGCAAAACCCTGTTTATCCTTAGATTGATTAAACCTAGGATCCCCCCTCCAAATTTCTTATACCAGTTGAGCTCTCCTGATATCAGTTTCCCCTTGAGGGATGCTATGGTGTGGGTTTGACAGGTAAAAATTCACCTGCCCATATGGCATCACTGCACCTGTCATGCAAAATATGATGAACATTCAGGAGAATTCACTATGCGTCAGGAATCTCCAAACTCAAACTGACTGTGAGTAAAGCAAATGGTAAAATAATTACACTCCTCAGGGTTCATGTTTGTGAGCAAATGTGCAGAATTTTCTTGATGATAAGTGCCTACTGTAATAACTGTATCAAATGAGTTCTAGAGACAATTACAGACCTTCAAGACTTTCCAGACTATTTTAGACTTGACCACATTTATCACTGTTGCCTTCCATTTTTTCCCATGCATGGTCTTCACAAGCCAGCTCACCACACCAGGAAAACACTCCACATTGATTTTGGTACACAGAAAATCACTAACATGTCCAGTATCAGACATGATGTTACTTATAACATGTAAACTGTATATTTTTTTTTGTTTGTTTTAAATATTTTCATCTAATTTATATAAGCATGAAACAAAAATATATTACTCATATGGAAATGTACAAGAAACCAAACTTAGGGGGCGGGGCTTGATTGCCATGCTGAGCAGTTGCACCCTGATTGAGTTCTGAGAGAAATCTTCCAGTGGAATCAGCATAGACCTCTTGTACGATAGAAGAGAAATCTCAGACAAAGGGTTCTGCGGCCTACCAACGGCTTTCTTGGAGGTGGAGAAGTGGTTATAATCAAAGGGTAACAGCAAGTTCTTCCTAAATAATCTAACGGATCATTTGAAATTCATTTGATAAACTGGGAAGGATGTACAAGTATTTTTATTAAGAAACATGCAAATTCATTATTTGCTGTTACCTCAAAATTACAATTAGGGGGTGAAGACAAGCTAGCACGCCCATTTGTAAAGAAAGTGTGTTTGAGTGTGTACATATGTAAAACAATCTAGGATACATGAGATTGGGAAAAAAAATATGGAAAATAGGAAGTTTGATAAGTTCAGCAGCCTTGAGTACAGAGAGGGTTTGAAGTGAAAGTGGTGAGGGCTGGCCTGCCAAGAAATAAAGGTTTAGATGGTGCCATTAATGTTCTGGCACTCGGGCAAAAATGGTAGCAGGAAAGCCAAGTAACTTATTCAATGCCAGCAGGGCTGGTATTGATTTTTCACCAGTTAAACAATATTGAATACATATTTCAAATAACATATAGGAAACAAAGTATGTGCATCTAGAAATGAATTAATAGAATTTTGTCTGAAGCATCCAGTCTTCTCTACATTTTTATCTAGCCGTCAGAGCCAGATTTAGAAAAACACGTATTGTCTGGGGAGCCTTCAAATCATTTCCAAGTTACAGTCTGTATACCTTTGGGGAAGAGTTTACACTATTTAGAGATGTGTGGGTCACTCAACCACATAACCAGGGGAAAGGAAACAGTTTTACATTTTAATCTTTAATCCATGAAGGGTGAGTCATATGGGAATGAATCAATTGAGACATGGGGATTCCCTTTTCTTTCCTATTACACAGACATAAACAATGTTTAAACATTCTACTTATACAGTGAATATCATATTTAATGTCAAAATAGCTGGACTGGAAAAATCTCCAAGTCAGCTATGTTTCCAGTTCAGCTATTTTGGTCTAAATTTGAAATTCACTTTGGGTACTATTTACATTCCATGTAATAATCACTTTAGTAAGATATCTGATACTCTGCACACTCACTGTATATTCAGTTAGAGGACTTACCTGTAGAAATTGTAAGCGCATACATATATACAGCTGTACTCAAAAGTTTGCATACCGTGGCAAAAATTGCTAAATTTTGCCAAAGATGGCAAGATGAATCCAGCATGTTATCAGAAAATACTGGCAGACAATTTGCATTCTTCTGCATGAAGGCTGCGCATGGGACGCTCTTGGACTTTCCAGCATGATAATTTCCAGCACAAGGCCAAGTGACCCTCCAGTGGTTACAGCAGAAAATGGAGAAAATGGATCTCAAACGTGCGGTTCAGTCAAGACGACCAAAGAATTTGCATGACCTGGAGGCATTTTGCCAAGATGAATGGGCAGTTAGACCACCTGCAAGAATTAGGGGCCTCATAGACAACTATTACAAAAGATGGCACACTGTTATTGATGCTAAAGGGGGCAATACACAGCATTAAGAACTGTGGGTATGCAGATTTTTGAGCACAACTGAACATAATCACACACTCTTTATTTTCGGTCCCTCTTAATATGTGGGAATGTAGTATGTATTTTTAGTTCAAAGTAGCTATCTCTACTTTCTCCATTATTCCTTTTTTCGAATCTGCAATGTTATTCACCCTCCTTGTCCTTCCCTTTCCCCACTGCATATTATTCATGCCCCTTGCCCTTCCCTCTCCCCACTGCATATTATTCATGCCCCTTGTCATTCCTTCTCTACACTGCATGTTATTTACTCTTCCCCTTGTCATTCCTTCACATGTACATGTAATATGTACTTAATATGCAATCCCCTCTCCACATGGTCTTTTTTGTGTCAACCACCCTTCTATCATCATTCTTTCCTCTCTGCTTCTATGAGAATCCCTACACTCTCTGCACGTGTATATAACATCATACTATGTGAAAAATTATGAGTGCATTAGATTACAATAAATTAGTTTAAACAGTTCTTTCTAATTTACCAAAAAACAAACTTTCTTCACTAAAAGAAACAAAACATTTCTTCACTACAGCTGTTTAGCTAAACATTTTTTCATATATACTATTTATGAACATATAGCATTTCAAAAGGATGCCTTGTATCTCATAGCCCCCTGCATTCACACACTTACATGTACGCTTTATAGTTGTTTCCAATTTTCTGAATCCGGATATCGTACTTGGAATCTATGAAGGGCTCAGTAGTTACATAGGTTTTCGCCATGGCCACAACACTTGCAATATCTTGAAAATCATATTGATTATCAACTTTCACCTGAAGACAATAACAAGGAAGATGAGTTAGAACACAATTGTCTAAAATGTCACATGAAATTAAACAAATACACTCACATAAAAAATATTTCACCTAGCTACCTAGCTGGGGCTACTATTAAGTTAACAGGAGCATGAACTGAAGGGAGTATATATCTTGGGTTAATAGGATAAGCGGCAATCGCATTTATATTCTCCGAACATCTTCCATTCATATCTGTTTTTATCATCCTTTAAAATGTGCTGCAATTTACAGGGAGTGCAGAATTATTAGGCAAGTTGTATTTTTGAGGATTAATTTTATTATTGAACAACAACCATGTTCTCAATGAACCCAAAAAACTCATTAATATCAAAGCTGAATATTTTTGGAAGTAGTTTTTAGTTTGTTTTTAGTTTTAGCTATTTTAGGGGGATATCTGTGTGTGCAGGTGACTATTACTGTGCATAATTATTAGGCAACTTAACAAAAAACAAATATATACCAATTTCAATTATTTATTTTTACCAGTGAAACCAATATAACATCTCAACATTCACAAATATACATTTCTGACATTCAAAAACAAAACAAAAACAAATCAGTGACCAATATAGCCACCTTTCTTTGCAAGGACACTCAAAAGCCTGCCATCCATGGATTCTGTCAGTGTTTTGATCTGTTCACCATCAACATTGCGCGCAGAAGCAACCACAGCCTCCCAGACACTGTTCAGAGAGGTGTACTGTTTTCCCTCCTTGTAAATCTCACATTTGATGATGGACCACAGGTTCTCAATGGGGTTCAGATCAGGTGAACAAGGAGGCCATGTCATTAGATTTTCTTCTTTTATACCCTTTCTTGCCAGCCACGCTGTGGAGTACTTGGACGCGTGTGATGGAGCATTGTCCTGCATGAAAATCATGTTTTTCTTGAAGGATGCAGACTTCTTCCTGTACCACTGCTTGAAGAAGGTGTCTTCCAGAAACTGGCAGTAGGACTGGGAGTTGAGCTTGACTCCATCCTCAACCCGAAAAGCTCATCTTTGATGATACCAGCCCAAACCAGTACTCCACCTCCACCTTGCTGGCGTCTGAGTCGGACTGGAGCTCTCTGCCCTTTAACAATCCAGCCACGGGCCCATCCATCTGGCCCATCAAGACTCACTCTCATTTCATCAGTCCATAAAACCTTAGAAAAATCAGTCTTGAGATATTTCTTGGCCCAGTCTTGACGTTTCAGCTTGTGTGTCTTGTTCAGTGGTGGTCGTCTTTCAGCCTTCTTACCTTGGCCATGTCTCTGAGTATTGCACACCTTGTGCTTTTGGGCACTCCAGTGATGTTGCAGCTCTGAAATATGGCCAAACTGGTGGCAAGTGGCATCTTGGCAGCTGCACGCTTGACTTTTCTCAGTTCATGGGCAGTTATTTTGCGCCTTGGTTTTTCCACACGCTTCTTGCGACCCTGTTGACTATTTTGAATGAAACGCTTGATTGTTCGATGATCACGCTTCAGAAGCTTTGCAATTTTAAGAGTGCTGCATCCCTCTGCAAGATATCTCACTATTTTTGACTTTTCTGAGCCTGTCAAGTCCTTCTTTTGACCCATTTTGCCAAAGGAAAGGAAGTTGCCTAATAATTATGCACACCTGAAATAGAGTGTTGATGTCATTAGACCACACCCCTTCTCATTACAGAGATGCACATCACCTAATATGCTTAATTGGTAGTAGGCTTTCGAGCCTATACAGCTTGGAGTAAGACAACATGCATTTTGATGATGCGGTCAAAATACTCATTTGCCTAATAATTCTGCACTCCCTGTAGTTTAACCCCTTAAGGACACATGACATGTGTGACATGTCATGATTCCCTTTTATTCCAGAAGTTTGGTCCTTAAGGGGTTAAAAGAACATGACAAGGACTATAACCACTACAGAAAGCTGTAATGATTAAAATAGCAATAGTGCCCTGGCAGCCACTTACTGTAAGTAGTCAAACTAGCTCAGAACATTTTGAATTCTTACCTGGGGTCTGCTGGGCACCATCCTCTTTCACAACCTCAGCCAGAGAGCCTGAAGCTCTTCTGAAAATGATCAGCTGATGCGCTTAGCCAATGAGCTACACCGGCACTGCGCTGTTTATCTGCTCCCATTGGGGATGCAAATAAGCAGCATTTCAACCAAGACCAGCAGGCATCAGGATTCCCCCTCAAGAAGAGGGAAATAAACTTTAGTTTATTGATAAATGTATTTTTTCAATTTTGTTTTTTTTTATACTTTCCCTACAGTTCATACCCTCCTTATTACAGTCCCTAACCCCCCAATTGCAGCCCTTTCCCCCCACTACAGCCCCCTAACCACCACTTCACCCTCTATATCCCCACTACAGCCCGCTCCTCCTCCACCTCCCAGACTAGAGCCCCTATCTCCCCCCTCAGCTGCTTCAAAGGTTAGGTTCTTGATCTACCCCTGTTTCAAGGTGCTGTCCATCATCCTAACTGTTCCCTGGTATCCCGCTTTTGGGCACTGAGATCAAACAGAGAATATTGAAAGAGCTCTCTCTACATGGTCCTTTGGACATCGTCCTACATGGTCCTTTTAAGCAGGATTAATTTCCTTTGGCCCAGCACAAGTCATATGATTTGCATCACTGACCGGCTTCTTCCACCCTGCCAAACAGTGTTCAGTATTACTGGATGTCAATGTTGGGGGTGCATGAATCTGAGTGATTATTAGTTACAATTCAGAGCTTATTGAATTACTCCATATTAAATGTAATTAAATTGAAGAAATTTTTTAAAAGATATATATATATATATATATATATATTTTTTATTCAATTGAAAAAAGAAAAAAAATATGTATGTTACATATATAAGAGATAGAGAGAGAGAGAGAAAGGGGTTGGTGCATGTAGAATTATGTGCCTGGAATTTAAGAAATGAAAACCAGTCTCACTCCCCCAGTTTCACAGAAAGAAAATGTGAAAACGTTCATATACAAATTCCCATGCAAAATAGCAATTACTTTGTAGTTATATTCCCAGCAGAAAAAGTCAAAACGAAAACAGATGATGTGCAAAGTATCAAATAATGCTGTTGATAAATATATGGTTGATGCTTTTTCTGTTTTTCCTTCTTTTAATGTTTTATATATGTTCTCGTGTTGTTTACTGGAAGAATTTTGTCCCTTATCACATGGGACAAATTCCACAGATATTTTGTTTCCAGATATTGATTGAATCATGGCTCCAATCGAAGAACTTAAACCACGTGGACAGGTCATGTCCCTAAGGAATACATTCTAGGAAGATTCCTGTATCCAGAACAAAAGTAAAGCACAATAGCTTTATTGAATGAACCACTCACAACCGCACCTGTTGTAATGGCAAATGGCAGTAATGCCAGACATGTTAACGGTTCTCAGAACTTTAATGATTAGCTTATGACGAGTTTCAAAACACAGGATCTTATGGGTGAATCACTAAAATTATATGGAGGAAGACTGAATAGTATGTATCCTATAAGTTAATTATTTATTCAATCATAAGAGTAGGTATGTGTTGTAATGGCAGCTTCTACTGAGAGCTCTTTTGCGATTTAGATATAAATAAGAGCATTTTACTGGGGGTC
The DNA here is from genome assembly GCF_036172605.1 of Pelobates fuscus. Classification (NCBI taxonomy): domain Eukaryota; kingdom Metazoa; phylum Chordata; class Amphibia; order Anura; family Pelobatidae; genus Pelobates; species Pelobates fuscus. The sequence goes on from NC_086319.1 coordinate 152,435,234, forward strand.
AAGTCTGGGTAAAAATGAAAATACAAACATTCTAAAGAGTATTAATTACAATCTGGTGAGTCAATCTGGTGAAACAATCACAGTGCTCTGACTGAATTAATATAAATGAACATATACAAAAATCTCCACCTCGGATCTTGGTCATTCAGCTGTGTTGAATAATAAAAAAATTTATGACACTTTATTTTCTGCTGTTTTTTTGTGATACTTTGGAGGAGGAGGCAGCGACGAGGGACATTGTCGCTGCCTCAGGTAAGTGACTGAAGGGGTTTTCACCCCTTCAGTAACCAGGGATTGGGGGGTGGGAGGGAGAGGATTGTTTTCCTGGCACTGGAGTTTCCCTTTAAGTTCAAGTATGTGCCTCTTTCTAATACATATTATTGTGTGGATATAGGCAAGGTTTTATTATGGAGTAGCTATCACAGAACCTTACAAGAAATGTCTAAGCAGCAAGGTATTATTATAAATCATAACAATGAATTATAGTTACAATGAAACTATAATTATATACCAGTGATGGCGAACCTTTTTGAGCCCGAGTGCCCAAACCGCAATACATGCCAAATTTTTTTCCTTAAAGTGCCAACACGGCATTTAAACCTGAATATTGAGGTTTAAGTTTAGAAAAAACAACTCGTACTGTTGTCCGAACTAATTAACAACTTTTGTTTAAAAGAACACAACAACAGAGAGTTCAATTATACAAATTTTAAGTAATGATATAAATAGATAAAATTAAGCTTATATTTATTAGTATCTCCAACAAATGCAATACATACACACACAGACTGCTGAATACACACATACACACACGCACACACACACAAGACTGCTGAATATAGAGACTGATGAATACACATACAGACAGTCTGCTGAATACATACACACACTGCTGAATACACACACACACAGACTGCTGAACACACACACACACACAGACTGCTGAATACATGCACACATACAGACTGCTGAATCCACGCACACACACAGACTGCTGAATACACGCACACACACAGACTGCTGAATACACACACATACTGCATTGAGGGGTGTAGTGTATGTGTTTGTGTGAGGGGTGCTGTGTGTGTGTGTGAGGGTTGCTGTGTGTGAGGGGTGTTGTGTGTGTGTGTGTGAGGGGTGTGTGTGAGGGGTGCTGTGTGTGTGTGAGAGGGGTGCTGTGTGTGTGTGGGTGTGTGTGTGAGGGGTGGTGTGTGTGAGTGGGTAGGGGTATTGCTGGGGGTAGGGGTGCTGTGTGTGTGGGGGGTAGGGGTATTGCTGGGGGGTAGGGGTGCTGTGTGTGTGGGGGGTAGGGGTGCTGTGTGTGTGCGGATGGGGTGTGGTGGGGGGGTGTAAACGTTTAAAAAAAAAAAAAAAAAACAAGTATATTAAATTATCTTCTCTCCCCCCCCCCCCCTTTCTTACCTTTAATGAAGGAGGGGGGGCACAGTCATCCCTGGTGGTCCGGTGGTGGCAAGTACTGCTTCCGGTTCGGGAGGCAGGGGATGGATCTTTGAAGCAGCTCCCCTGTCCTCCCGCGCGATGCTTTGTGGAGCGTTGCCATGGTAATGCGCGGCAACGCTCCACACAGCTTGCTTGCGGGAGGACAGGGGAGCTGCTTCAAAGATCCCTCCCCTGCCTTCCGAACTGGAAGCAGAGTAGGCGCCTGCCGTTTCGGGTAAGGCAGGTGCCTACTCTGCAGTGATGGCAAACCTATGGCCGCATGCCCACAGAAAGGGCCCGGCGTGCCACCTGTGGCACGCGTGCCATAGGTTCGCCATCACTGTTATATACTGTTCCATATATAACTATACATGGAACAGCGTAGAATATAGTGTTTAACATTAGGTACAATCCCCACACTGTAGCTGTAATTAATAATTAATAATAATTATTATTATTACTTATAAAGCATCAACAAATTCCGTAGCGCTGTACAATAGTTAATCTTGTGCAGATACCACTGTGTTAATCCAACGCTAGCACTCGTGACCAATAACCACCACCATTCAGGTTTGGCAAAACTGACACTGATAATGTGTAAGTGCCACTAAGGAATGAGCACTTCTAAATAGTCGGACTGAAAAACCAAGGGAGAGCAACCTGAGACTATTAGCAACATATCCATTGAGTTCCTCTAAGCTTTTGTCCGTTCTCAGAGTTCTCATATTCTTTGTTTTTGCTTTAATGCCTTAACTTGACTCTCCCCAAGTTAAAATAGTAATCCAGACGTGGGCCCATGCTCACTGTGTCTAGAGGGGTCAGATACACCTCACTAATGAGGCCCAAAGAAGGCTGAAACTATCACCTGGGGTTGCTGTGTCTCTCGTGCAGAGACAATGATAATGATAATGAAGCCTACATAGATCTTGTGGTGATGGCTCTGGTTTGGCACCAATTCCCTTAGTGAGCACTTTGGCTCAGGGCTAGGTCATTGCTTTTTCTTTATGACCTTTAATAGGCACTCTGCCCCAGTCTTGCTTTTTCGTTGATTTATTTATGTTGATGCATTTCCATGACTTGTTTTTTTTCGCTATACCTTGCTTGAGGCTTGAGGCTGGGTCCATATTATAAAAGATTCTGGTATACCTAATGTATGCACAGAGGAGAGGGAGTCTAACTAACACTGAGTCGCTCACACTGGAAAACAAAATAGGGATTCACAAAAACCTATAAATAGTAACAAGAAGACAACACTCTAAAAGATAGTGCGTGGAAACCAGGAGCTGACTCGTGATGAGATCATCATCATGAGTCAGCTCCTGGTTTCCACGCACTATCTTTTAGAGTGTTGTCTTCTTGTGTCCATATTATGCCTCATATCATATCTGATTTCTGCACACTAGTCCTGTATGGATGCAGCTTCAGGTATGGTCCAGTACTGCGTACCAGCTTGGAGACATACTTGTACTCATTATTTCATTGCTCTCATTTCCAATGGTCCCTGTCCCCTGTCCCTTGGATTGATGTCTGTTTATGTAATTATACTGCCAACAGAGTATGCAGCCTCTCTTGTACTATCTGCAGATTTTCTGGCAGCCAATTTAGGCTACTTCATGCAGAATAGCTCCTATGAATACATTTTTATACATTGGGACTGCATCCTACTTAATGTTTGCTATATTTTTACTACAGGTTGTTAGCTCAGCATTCACAAACAACACCTTTAACTATTTAAAGAATTCCTATCGTGACAAACCCAACTTGGCATCAATTTAAAGAAAAACCTACATTTAACACAACACACATATTTTGTAACTCAACCATGCAGAGGTATTACCGTAATTTAAAAAATCATATACTGTTTCATAGTTTCATATACTGAACTTACACACAAAGTTACAGTAAAATGATCACCAGAAGATAACAGAAGGAATGTTCATTGAGCAGAACGAAGATGAAATCTTATGAGAAGATATCCACGAGACAAGTTCAGAATTTCACTGTCTGATGATATTCTTTTGCAATTATTAAATTTGCATAGTTGTCACCTGAACTGAAAGTCACACTTCTTCAAGATGTATAAAAGAAGAAAAAATATCTCTTTATTTGAAAGCTGTTGGAAACATTTCCAAAAAGAGATATTTTAAATAAAGTCAATGATCATATTATTAAGCAATTTTCTATCTTCCTGATGTACAAAATGGTCATTAGTCACTCACAAACCCACATTTGTTAATGGGGCAGGGTACACCATTACTTTTTCAATATATTTGTTGATCTACTTTGTTCTCCAGTCATTATTTTGTTTAGGATCCTGCAGTATTTGATTTCTCTTCTGATTGGCCATTTTCTGAGGAGCATCAGTTGGTTTTGATGACAACACTGCAGTCAGTAGCTCTTGTATCCTTACCAGGCCTCTTAACAGTCCGCTTTTGGTGGGATAGTCCTGATTTTGGGATCCTCTCCCACCATTGCAGTTCAGTTCCCCGGTATCCAGCATCTGCGGACACCAGGGAATTGTACCCAGGCAGCACACCACTTTGACCACGCAGAGTGTGCTTCAGCAGTGCTCCCAGCATAGTCCTGAAGGCTGTGGCCTGGTCAGACAGTGGGCAGGTCCTCCCCTGTTCCAGGTGGACACGCCTGTGACGGATCACCTCTGTATTACTGCCAGAGATCCCCTTTCCCTCAGTGTTATAGCTCCTCCGAGAATTAGTAGTGTTTATAGCTGTTATAGCTTTACCACATACATTAGTTGAGACTTAATGTTAGGAGTAGATCTGCTTATTGTTACAAGCACGGTCATTTATACACAGACCCCCATCATGGGATCCCTATTCAACAGCAAATGATCACGCCCTGGTGTCTCTGAATTAATTTGTCTCTTGCTAAACCGATTATCTTCCAGATACAGTGGACACAGCACAAAAATACCCCCAAATCATTAAAAAAAACAGGAAACCCAACACATGATATATCCCCGGATAGCTCTGATCCTAGCGCCCATGTTGGTAAAATAGCACCGAATCCATGCAGAATTGACGAATTGCCACCTAGGTAAAGATTTGACTGGCCGCTAGCAATGTTTGGCATGGAGGGGTAGGTGATGGGAGCCAGGGGTAGTGAAAATAGTATCTTGGGGAAATCACAGGGGCCAAAATGTGAGTAGAGACACTTACAAGGGAGGCTTGCCACACTGCCCATTATGGGCATTAGCAATTATGTGATCACTGGGGATGCCCCCATAGGACCATGCCACGCCATCCCGATTTCACACCACCAATACTTGGAGGTATGCGCCTTATTGCTATTGTACGAAGGCACATATGTAATCTCTGATTCTGAACATTCTGGCTTGCTCATCAAATCCATGTTTTAGAATACTGGTGCTTAGGATAGAAGAATTAGAAGAAATATACTCATCAAGTACAGTGATAGTTTGGTTTCAACCTCTACATGACTAGAGAATATAATTGGTTTTGTTCTGATGCATATGAACTTTCCATATTTATCTGCAGGGCTGCCATCTAAAATCACATGGCTCTTTACAAAACCACGTTGCAAGAATATAATGGAACTGTACCAGGAAACCTGTGATTGTGTAGCAATATGCTTCAACAGGCACATATTGGTGTAGCATTGTGGGACACACAATGTTGGTATTTAGGGACACATTTTCAGCAGACACACATAGTGCGGTTTTTGAGAGACACATTTTCAGCAGGTGGAAGAGCCACCACTAGCTCCATTTTCCACGGAGATTGATTAGCAGTCAAAGTGTGAGCTGGGTGTGTCAATAAATGAGTTATTCCTTTGTACATGTAATAGTAATGCCACAAATCCTTTGGAATCTCTGTGGAAGTTTTGTGTGAGAGTTTGTTTGACAAAGTGAGAGTGTTTTTGTATAAATATGTGTTTACTAAAGGTAAAATGCCCTAGACTTTTGAAAGTGCCAAATATGTGGAGTTAAGGAATCCAGTGTCCGACTTCCGCCCCGATCCGTTGTCACAGGGGTTTTGCGCAGTTCAATCACAGACTCCTCATAGAGAATCTGTGATTGGTCCATTTTACCAGCTCAGAGTGCATGCGTGCTCCGGACGGTTAAGGGGAGTGGGTGGAGAGGGAGGATTAAGCAAGGGAGAATATGATCATGTCTGTTTGCCAGATCAAAATATACACAGAATTGACATTGGTAGCCTGGAAAAGGCTATTTCTCTGGGCTACCAAGGCTACGTGTGCTGTGGGTACAACTAGCATCCAGCACACAATTAACAAATATCTCAAAATGTCTCTGTTCCAAGTAGAAACACTGCACAAACTGACTCCTACCACTATGATTACTTCAAATCACTGAAGTGGCCATGGTGGTTGGAGTACCCGGTAATATCACTGAAATCACAGTGAAATCACCCATAACTTGTGTTTACGTTTTTCCATGAGATTTTGTTATATTTTACATTTATATGAAACACTCAGCAAATGATATCATAATCCAGTTCAGAGAAGACACAGCCAGGGCAAACAATGCAAATGAAGAGGAAAAAATGGGAAAAACAAATGTTTAATTTCTTAGCTTCTCTGTGTGCTTTCCTAATGCTGACTGCCAGGTGCACATGATAGATCTTATGGCACCCAGATGGATTCTAAAGAGGGGTACATTTCTACATTTAAGTTTATTTTTCACACATCACAAGTGCATATATTATTTTTAAATACAGGGATAAGTAAATATGTTAAAAAAAAATCCTGGGAAGTGGCAGTTGCTCTTTAACTTACTTCCAGAAAGATGTGGAAACTGTTGAACAACATTTACAGCGTTTTTAAATTTTAAAAACATAACAAAAATAGGACTTTATGACCTTGGCCGAGTCCTATAAGGCCATAGATTGTTATCTTGTATTTTCCTGCTCTTGACGTCATAACAAAATATACATACATTTTGTATGCGGTTGGACTGTTCATGGAAAATCAGGATTTTGTAATAAATCTGTGGGACTACTGGGTTATTTTAACAGTATCTGTGAGGCATTTACTATCTAAACAGATGGGCAGCTGGGACACAGTGATAGTGTTTTGTTAAGCGAGGGAGGTTTTTACTGACATCATTAAATATCTGAGTCTGCTAACAAGTTATTTGTGGGGTGACAAAGGTTAATGAACTAATGTCATTATCAAAATGCCTCATTTTTGCTTAAAAAAAAAAGATTCAGTAAAAAAACTAAACACTCGTGATTTAACCTTCAGGCAATGTCAATATAATAAAAAATTAAATTAAAGACAACTAATGTGGAAAAACACTTCATATGAAGAATGTTAACATCTTACTTTAAATGTGTACTAAGTGGATTGCTGCCAAACTCTTATGTACTTTAAAAATGAATGGCTGGGAGCATATTTATTCTTAAACCACATTATATAATTATTGGAATAATACCTAGAACACATACAGTATGTTTCAAAGAGCTTGGAATATGGTTTGGGGGCCTGAATGATTTTCTTAAAGCGGAACCATCACTTCTCTGGATGTTACATCACTGAGTACAACACAAAAAAATCACTTATAACTATTGTTACAATTTTTTCTCATGAAGCTCTTTTTTCTTTTAAAATGTTATTACATAGTTACATAGTTACATAGTTAGATAGCTGAAAAGAGACTTGCGTCCATCAAGTTCAGCCTTCCTCACACCTGTTTTTTGCTGTTGATCCAAAAGAGAAAAAAAAAAACAAAAAAAAAACCCCAGTTTGAAGCACAATTTTGCAACAAGCTAGGACAAAAAATTCCTTATTGACCCCAGAATGGCAGTCAGATTTATCCTTGAATCAAGCAGTTATTACCCTACATTGAAAGATTATATCCTTGAATATTCTGTCTTTGCAAGTATGCATCTAGTAGCTGTTTGAACATCTGTATGGACTCTGATAAAACCACTTCTTCAGGCAGAGAATTCCACATCCTGATTGTTCTTACAGTAAAAAAACCTTTCCTTTGCCTTAGACGAAATCTTCTTTCTTCCAGTCTAAACGCATGGCCTCGTGTCCTATGTAAAGTCCGGTTTGTGAATAGATTTCCACACAATGGTTTGTATTGGCCCCGAATATATTTGTATAATGTTATCATATCCCCTCTCAGGCGACGTTTTTCTAAACTAAATAGGTTTAAATTTGTTAACCTTTCTTCATAGCTGATATGTTCCATTCCTTTTATTAATTTTGTAGCCCGCCTCTGCACTTTTTCTAGTGCCATGATATCCTTCTTTAGAACAGGTGCCCAAAATTGCACAGCATATTCAATATGTGGTCTTACCAGTGATTTATAGAGAGGCAAAATGATATTCTCGTCCCGAGAATGAATGCCCTTTTTCATGCATGACAATACCTTACTGGCCTTGGCCACTGCTGATTGACATTGCACATTGTTGCATAGTTTGTTGTCTATAACAATTCCCAAGTCCTTTTCGTGTGTTGTTATCCCTAATTCGCTTCCATTAACCCCTTAAGGACACATGACGTGTGTGACACGTCATGATTCCCTTTTATTCCAGAAGTTTGGTCCTTAAGGGGTTAAGGGTATACGTTGCTTGTGTATTCTTTACGCCGAAGTGCATAACTTTGCATTTTTCAACATTAAATTTCATCTGCCATTTGAGTGCCCAGTCCTCCAGTCTATCTAAATCCTTCTGCAGCAAAGTAATATCTTGCTCACATTGTATTATTTTACAAAGTTTTGTGTCATCTGCAAACACTGAAACATGACTTTCAATGCTGTCTTCAAGATCATTTATAAAAATGTTAAAACATATTAAACAAATCATAATCCAGTTCAATCCATGCACAGCTAGAGAAAATATTGCAAATAAGGAGGGGAAACAGAAGCATTGTTTAATTTCTCTCTATGCTCTCTATGCTTTCTCTATACTGACTGTCAAAAGGCAGGGCTTATAATAATGATTGACAGGGAGCCAAGATGGGAGCTAAGATGGAGGTGTGAATTTCTACATTATTCTCTATTTTCCACACCCCACATTGGGGAATTGGGGAAAAAGTATTTGATCCCCTGCTGGTTTTAAACGTTTGCCCGCTGACAAAGAAATGATCAGTCTATAATTTTAAAGTTAAAAAGTTATAAATTAATTTACATGTCATTGAGTGAAATAAGTATTTGATCCCCTCTCAATCAGCAAGATTTTTGGCTCCCAGGTGTCTCTTATGCAGGTAACGAGCTGAGATTAGGAGCACTCTCTTAAAAGAAGTGCTCCTAATCTTAGCTTGTTACCTATATGTTACCTATATAAAAGGATGTCAGGGACAAGATTGTAGACCTACACAAGGCAGGAATGGGCTACAAGACCATCGCCAAGCAGTTTGTTGAGACGGTAACAACAATTGGTGCGATTATTCGCGATTGGAAAAAACACAAAATAACTGTCAGTCTCCCTTGGTCTGGTGCTCTATGCAAGATCTCACCTCGTGATGTTTCAATGATCATGAGAACGGTGAGGAATCAGCCCAGAATTACACGGGAGGATCTTGTTAATGATCTCAAGGCAGCTGGGACCAGAGTCACCAAGAAAACAATTGGTAGCACACTACGCCGGAAGGACTGAAATCCTGCAGTGCCTGCAAAGTCCCACTGCTCGAGAAAGCACATGTACAGGCCCGTCTGAAGTTTACCAATGAACATCTGAATGATTCAGAGGAGAACTGGGTGAAAGTGTTGTGGTCAGATGAGACCAAAATCGAGCTCTTTGTCATCAACTCAACGCGCCGTGTTTGGAGGAGGAGGAATGCTGCCTATGACTCCAAGAACAACATCCCCACTGTCAAACATGGAGGTAGAAACATTATGCTGTGGGGGTGTTTTTCTGCTAAGGGGAAAGGACAACTGCACCACATCAAAGGGACGATGGAAGGGGCCATGCACAGTCAAATCTCTACGTATCCCATAAGCGGGGATTGTACCGCTGTAGAGCTAGTTTAGCTCAACTACACATGAGTAGGACTACCATAGACTTCTTCTTCCTGCTATCCCACCTTTTTACTTGACGATTTGCACTATTACCCTTTTCTCTCTTCACATACGGATCCTGGAAAGCTGCCTCCATTTGATCCACACAGAGAATATCCCTCTACATAGGCCGTTGATATCCCATCAGGCTCCACTAAAGAGTTTGTTTTATATTACTTTGGACTTTGTTTTTCACTATTTTGGACTTTGTTCATATTAGCTGGACTACAGCCAGCTTTGGTGTAACCTTCATTTGTCTTGTTTTGTGTATTACCTTTGTCTGTAGGGCCAAGAGGGTTTGCTGCCTCCTACTTTCCATATTTGTAGTGTTGGTTTATTTTAGTGCTGTGTCCTTTGTTTTGTATATTTCCAAATCTTGGGTGAGAGCCTCCTTCTCTCAGCCAGGGCATTGAAAATGGGTCGTGAATGGGTATTCCAGCATGACAATGACCCAAAACATACAGCCAAGGCAACAAATGAGTGGCTCAAGAAGAAGCACATTAAAGTCCTGGAGTGGCCTAGCCAGTCTCCAGACCATAATCCTATAGAAAATCCGTGGAGGGAGCTCAAGGTTCAAGTTGCCAAACGTCAGCCTTGACGTGTAGTATATTTTTTTTTACGTCTTTCTTTATCCTTCGGAGATTTTTCTGCAAAACGGCAATGTTTTCATTGTAGGGTATAAATATCTCTTGTGGCTGTCACTCAGACAGCCACTAGAGGTGCTTCATATGAAATAGCAGAGTCAAATTCTGCTATACAAATCAGATGGTCTTAGAAAGATTGCAAAAGTGATGGTAGGAGCCACACTCAATCCCAGCAGCAACCCCGTGCTCCGGAGCAGGACCAGCAATCCCGCAACAAAAGAAATTCCCCAGGCACTCAAGTTGTTAAAGCCGCAGGCAGTTTTAAATGAAACAAAAAGGACAGCAACGTTTCGACCTGCCAAGAGGTATTTTTCAAGCTGAAAAAGACCTCTAGGCAGGTCGAAACATTGCTGTCCTTTTGGTCTCAGAAAGATTGGCACCTCACAACATTTTGCCGTGCCTGTGCACTAGCCTCACAATGCTTTCCCATGGCTAATTTAAATTAGATTGGCTGATATCATAGATCTTGGTTAAGTCAGCCAAGGAGGTGGGGCAGCAGAAAGGGAGAAAAGGTAATAGTAGAAGTGAAACAATTCCACTCTCCCCTTACCCCCGAATAGGTGGGCTCTATAATGTTAGGAACACACATTTGTATTTCTAACTCTATAGTGTTCCTTTCAACTTACGTTTAATACAGCACAGAGAACCAGTCAATATAATGCCATTCTATGAGAAGCAGTAGATGCACACATAGCATCTGACATCAGCATGTTTTATATTTTGAGAACAAAATGCGATGAATATCTGCTAAGTGTACTAATCTTACCCTTTCTGCAGTTATCTTGTAAATTAAGGGATACTCCTTTAAATGAATAGCGAGATATTTTCAGAAAACTATAATACAGCTTTCATTAAGTAAACAGTTTTAATATAATAACTATAAATGATTAATCAACATGGTTTTATGAAACATAGGTCATGTCAAACTAACCTAATTGCATTCTACGAAGAAGTAAGTAGACGTATAGATCAGGGTGTTGCAGTGGACGTGATCTACTTGGATTTTGCCAAGGCATTTGATACGGTTCCTCACAATAGGTTAGTGTTCAAATTCAAAAAAATTGCTCTAGATGAATATTCTTGTTGTTGGGTAGAACATTGGCTTAAGGATAGAGTACAATGAGTTGTCATTAATGGTACATTTTCAGGCTGGACAAAAGTGGGAAGTGGTGTCCCTCAGGGTTCTGTTTTGGGACCGCTTTTATTTAACATATTTATAAATGATCTTGAAATAGGCATTGAAAGCCATGTATCAGTGTTTGCAGATGACACAAAACTTTGTAAAGTAATAAAATGTAAGCAGGATATTTCTTTGCTGCAGAGGGATTTGGATAGATTGGGGGACTGGGCAATAAAATGGCAGATGACATTTAACGTAGAGAAATGAAAAGTTATGCACTTCGGGGTTAAGAATGCATAAGCAATTTACACCCTAAATGGTAGTGAATTAGGGATAACCACACACAAGAAGGATTTGGGAATTGTTATAGACAACAAATTAAACAGCAATATGCAATGTCAATCAAGGCCAGTAAGGTTTTGTCATGTATAAATAGGGGCATAAATTCTCGGGATTAAAATATAATTTTGCCTCTTTATAAATCGCTGGTAAGACCACACCTTGAATATGCTGTGCAATTTTGGGCACCTGTTCTAAAGAAAGATATCATGGCACTAGAAAAAGTGCAGAGACGAGCTACACAATTGATCAAAAGAATGGAGCATGTTAGTTACGAAGAAAGGTTAAAAAAATTTAAATCTGTATAGTTTGGAAAAACGGCGCCTGAGAGGGGATATGATAACATTATACAAATATATTCGGGACCAGTGCAAACCTTTATCTGGAAATCTATTAATAAACAGGGCTATACATAGGACACAAGGTCACACATTTAGGCTGGAAGAAAGGAGATTTCATCTAATGCAAAGCAAAGGTTTTTTTACAGTAAGAGCAATAAGGATATGGAATTCTCTGCCTGGAGAGGTGGTTTTATCAGAGTCCATACAGATGTTTAAACTGCAATTGGATAAATACTTGCAAAAACATAACATACAGTGATATCATTTCTAATTAGTGGAGTAATAGCTCCTTGATCCAAGGAGACATCTGACTGCTATTTTGGGGTCCAGAAGGATTTTTTTCCTAGTTTGTCTCAAAATCGGAAGCGCTTCAGACTAGGTTTTTTGCCTTCTTTTGGATCAACAGCAAAAACATATGTAAGGAAGGCTGAACTTTTTCAGCTATGTAACTATGTAACTATGTAATTAATAATGATAGGTTTGTGAAAAAAAAAAAACATCTAAAAAGGGTGAGTTGATTGATACAAAGATTGCATTTGGGTATTGAGACTCAGTGCAACATTATACCGACAGTTAGTGTACTATGAACTGCTGGCTTCAATAGGGGTGTAGAGATTGCAACAAGAAAACTGTATGTAGTGTTGGCTTTTAAATGTAGGTGTGCTTTTGTGTGTAGTGTTGGTTTTTGATTGACGGGCTACTTGTATAATGAATTTTAGTGTTTTAATACAGGGGCGTGTTTTTATCTAATGTTTGCGTTTCATTGCAGGGGCCTGTTTGGGTGCAATGTTGGCTTTTAAATGCAGATGTACATTTGTGTGTGGTATTGGTGTTTGAGTGAATGAGTGTGTTTGTAGATCATTTTCAAGTTTAAATGCAGTGGTGTGTTTGTATGTAATGTTTGTGTTAGATTGTAGGTATGTTTGCATGTTGTATTGTGGTTTGATTGCTTGGATGTATGCCCATACACATATACACTGCCAAATACATACATATTTACACAGATATACTTACACATTAACACACATATATACACATAAAAAACACTGACACATACACACAAATTCATATACACAGACACATGCACACCACTTAAAACATACACACACAGATGCACACCCTGCCACACAAATACACGCACTGACACATGCACTGACACACAGGCGCATATCCTGACAATCAGATGCACACACATTGACATATATACACATACACAGATGCACACCCTGACACACACACTGGCCTACATACTTACACAGATAATATACATTAACACACAGATACACATATATACACACTGACATATACAAACACAAAGATACACACACACAGATGCACAACTTGACACGCAGCATCAGACACACACACATACACACACACACACACACACATTCTGACATAAACACATATATGTACATTTTTATATTTGCAGCCACACTCCTGTTAACATATCTTTTGTTTAGAAGGAGGGTGGCTTGTTTGGAGTTCTGCTGCTGGCTGAGTCAAGAGGGGGGTCAGCTGCAGCTCCAGTCTTTCTCCCCTCATGCTGTCTGTGGCTCCTCCCACACTGCACGCTAAGTAAGAAGCTGGGAAAAAGTGACAACCGACTTACATCACAGGGGCCTGGTCAGGCTCTTAAAGGGCAGCGGCAACCGATCAGGCCCCTATTAGGCTATAAGCAATAATACGCATCAGTTAGCCCTAATTGTATGAGCCACCCAGTGGGATCCCTGAGCTAGCGTGCCCCGGTGCAGCCACACATTTCCTTATACCCAGTGTGCCAATTTCTTTCCTTATACCCAGTGTTTCCATATGTCTCCTTATACCCAGTGTTCCCATATCCTCTCCTTATACCCGGTGCTCCCATATCGTCTCCTTATACCCGGTGTTATCATATCCTCTCCTTATACTCAGTGTTCCCAAATCCTCTCCATATACTCAGTGTTCCCATATCCTCTCCATATTCTCAGTGTTCCCAAATCATCTCCATATACTCAGTGTTCCCATATCCTCTCCATATACTCAGTTTTCCCATACCCTCTCCATATACTCAGTGTTCCCATATCCTCTCCATATACTCAGTTTTCCCATATCCTCTCCTTATACCCAGTGTTCCCAAATCCTCTCCATATACTCAGTGTTCCCAAATCCTCTCCATATACTCAGTGTTCCCATATCCTCTCCATATTCTCAGTGTTCCCAAATCCTCTCCATATACTCAGTGTTCCCATATCCTCTCCATATACTCAGTTTTCCCATACCCTCTCCATATACTCAGTGTTCCCATATCCTCTCCATATACTCAGTTTTCCCATATCCTATCCTTATACCCAGTGTTCCCAAATCCTCTCCATATACTCAGTGTTCCCATATCCTCTCCATATACTAAGTGTTCCCAAATCCTCTCCATATACTTAGTGTTTCCATATCCTCTCCATATACTCAGTTTTCCCATACCCTCTCCATATACTCAGTGTTCCCATATCCTCTCCATATACTAAGTGTTCCCAAATCCTCTCCATATACTTAGTGTTTCCATATCCTCTCCATATACTCAGTTTTCCCATACCCTCTCCATATACTCAGTGTTCCCATATCCTCTCCATATACTCAGTGTTCCCATATCCTATCCATATTATCAGTGTTCCCAAATCCTCTCCATATACTCAGTGTTCCCATATCCTATCCATATACTCAGTTTTCCCATACCCTCTCCATATACTCAGTTTTCCCATATCCTCTCCTTATACCCAGTGTTCCCAAATCCTCTCCATATACTCAGTGTTCCCAAATCCTCTCCATATACTCAGTGTTCCCATATCCTATCCATATTCTCAGTGTTCCCAAATCCTCTCCAAATACTCAGTGTTCCCATATCCTATCCATATACTCAGTGTTCCCATATCCTCTCCATATACTCAGTTTTCCCATATCCTCTCCTTATACCCAGTGTTCCCAAATCCTCTCCATATACTCAGTGTTCCCATATCCTCTCCATATACTAAGTGTTCCCAAATCCTCTCCATATACTCAGTGTTCCCATATCCTCTCCATATACTTAGTGTTTCCACATCCTCTCCATATACTCAGTGTTCCCATATCCTCTCCATATACTCAGTGTTCTCATATCCTCTCCATATACTTAGTTTTTCCATATCCTCTCCATATACTCAGTGTTCCCACATCCTCTCCATATACTTAGTGTTTCCATATCCTCTCCATATACTCAGTGTTCCCATATCCTCTCCATATACTCAGTGTTCCCACATCCTCTCCATATGCTCAGTGTTCCCATATCCTCTCCTTATACCCAGTGTTCCCATATCATCTCTTTATACCCAGTGTTTCCATTTCTATATCTGTATATCCTATTTTTTCATTTCTCTGTTTACCTTATTTCTGCCAATGTATTAGGCTTCTAAACCATTTATCGTTTGCCAACATTTCTACTTACACATACACCCCAACTGTCCGGCTTTGGCAAAGTACAGTTTGTTTATCAGTGAGAAGAATATAGCTCGGACGCTTACATTGATGCAATTCAATGGTACACATTTTTCATTAGTCAGTAGTCAGGAAAGGGAACTGAACATGGCTAAATCTTTTCATAATTTAAACTATGTGGCCTTTTCAGACCTTGTTATATGTCCTATGAGTAAGTGTAGTTGTGCTCCATGTTCTGCCCCCCTTTTCTGTCCATGAAAGATGCAAATTTCAATCCAGTTTTGATTTTACAAGGGTTGGGAGGATTTATTTGGCAAAGTAAGTCCAGGATTTGTACTGCCAGTTTGCAAGAATGTATGCCTCCTAGCTCTTTTCCGCTTTCATCATTTGGCAAGGGAATCTCTATGTATTCACGTTTCGCACATGTTCACCCTCATTTTCTCACTCTTTTTATAACATTTCCCCTCACCCTCTTTTGTTTCCTTATATCTCCTTTTCTATTACTTTCTTCCTCTCTCTCCTTCCACCCTTAATTTTTCACTTACTCTCAGCTTTTCCCTTTCTAACTTAAACTTTCTCTCTGTTTTTCCCTTTACACTTTCTTTTCTCTCAATAGTTTTCGATTCCTCTCAAATCCTTTCCATTTCTCAATCACTTTCTTACTGTCTTACACTTTCCTTCTCTCACTCAATCTTGTCCTTCCTCTTAATCACTTTCAACCTCTTTTTTTCTTACATTTTATTTAAACCGCATTCCTCCCATCCAAATCTAGTTCTCTAACTTTTCCCTTTCTTTAACGGACACTTAATTCTCATTCCCATACTGCACTCATCCTTTAAACAGTGTCTCCTTCTCCTTCCTTCTTTTTCATTCTCTCCATCCCTAATCGTTTCTGTTATTCTCTCCATCTCCATCTCATTCACTCCTATTTTTACCCATTTTAGTTTTCTGACTTTCTCAATTAGACTGTTATTTTCCCCATTGCTTCTTGTTGCTTTATTTTTATGTCTGCTGTTCTAATTAATAAGTCACAGAGCTAGTATGTAATAATCTAATGACCACTGATGATTAGACTTAAAGAATGAAACATAATCATCTGGAAAAGACAAAACACACAGTGTTCCTGAATCACTGGAGTTTAAATGCTATTTACTGACCCTCAGTAATGTATCATTCACTGTTTTCATGCAAACACACATTGGCTTTGTTTTGTTGCTAGACATGCATGGGAAGATTGTGGGGGCTACCAGATTTCCCATAAATAACTAAGGGTGAGAAAAAGGACATCGGGTGAGTGTGAAATAGTGCAAAATAATAAACTGCATTTTTTCTGGGTGAGAAATAGTTACCTCTCCCCATTGTTTTTTTTTTTTTTTATATTTTGTTTACTTATCCCTATGTTTAAGAAATATGTATTTTTGAGGTGTGGAAAATACTAAATGTAGAAATCCTGTGCACCTTAATTGTAGCTTACTGTCAATCATTGTTTTAAAGGGACACTATACGAACCCAGCTCATTGAAGTGGTGTGGGTGTAGTATCCCAGGTCCTTTAACCCTGCAAAGCGAATTATTGCAGTTTTTAACACACTGTAATAATTACATTTGAGGGTTAACTCCACCTCTAGTGGCTGTCTACCAGGCAACTTTTGGCTATGCATTAAGACATCCAGGGTCATGTTAAACTACATAGGAAAGCATTAAACATTATGCATTAGGTCTTCCCCGCCAGCTGACGTTAGCGAAGGTGGAGCAGAGGGGGAACCCTATCTAGCGCCAAGGGATATCGGCACTGGTCTCAGGTAAGTGACAGAAGTTTTTTATAACCCCTTCTGTAACATGGGGGGGTGGGGGACGGTCGGGGGCGCACCCTATTGGGAGCTATAATGCCAGGAAAACAACTTTGTTTTCCTTTAAGCTGAATATTTTGTACATGGCACCTAGCAATAGAGAAAACATACAGAAAAAAAAGGAGAAATTAAGCAAGGTTTCTATTTTGCCTTTTCATTTGCAAGGTTTTGCATTGTCTGATCTGGATAGTGTGTAAGGTGCCAAATCTTAAATTCAAAAGAAAACGGAGTAAGACAGGATATAGGTGATTATCAATGTTTGTGACAGTTCACCGTCTAACTGCATAATATATCTAAAATGATCCTATATTAAAACCATCATCAAAAGTGCCTAACATATCATCACAAATGTTTACTGTGTCCGATGCTTTCGAGTCATGTCACAGCTCTGCAGAGTTTGCCTTGGTGCCTAAATGGAAACTATAGTCACCAAGACCACTTCAACTCACTGAAGTGGTCTGGGTGCAGTGTCCCCATTCCCACTTAGTCCTGCAATGTAAATAACTTTAGTTTTTGAGGAACTGCAATAATTACATTACAGGACTAAGACTGTCTCTACACTAGACTCCACTAGAGTCACTTCCTGGTGGTTAACTGACTTTTGTTCTGCATGAGTACATCCAGAGTCAGTAAAATCCCCTTGGGAAAGCATTGAAGCAATGCTTTCCAAGGGGAGGACCTAATGCGCTCACGGAGCCCGCCATACATACTAAGCCCCCCGAGAGACATTACATGGGGTTGAGCATCGACCCAGCGCCGGGGGACATCGGTGCTGGAATTGGGTAAGTGACCATAGGGATTTTAACCCTCTATGAGCTGGGGGGGGAGGCAAAGGGGAGGGAACCAGAGGTCTCTATAGTGCTAGGGATACAGATTTGTATTCTATAGAATGCCTTAACATACAAATCTTCCAAAAGCTTAAATACATTGGTGGTTTTCGTATTCCTCTGTTGGGTGAGACTCTCTATCCCATGGGTAACCAAGAGGAACACTTTTCATTTTCGAACTTTATATACTTTAGATACTCTGAAAATTTTGTATTAATTCTCACTCACACAGCAAACTTTTTTTTCATCAAACAAATTCTAGAGAAACATTATGGTAGTTGTAGATGTATGACAGTTAAAGGACCACTCTAGTGCCAGGAAAACATACTCGTTTTCCTGGCACTAGAGTGCCCTGAGGGTGCCCCCACCCTCAGGGACCCCCTCCCGCCCGGCTCTGGAAAGGGGAAAGGGGTAAAAACTTACCTTTTTCCAGCGCTGGGCGGATAGCTCTCCTCCTCCGATCCTCCTCTTCTCCTCCCCGTCGGCTGAATGCGCACGCGCGGCAAGAGCTGCGCGCGCATTCAGCCGGTCACATAGGAAAGCATTCATAATGCTTTCCTATGGACGCTTGCGTGCTCTCACTGTGATTTTCACAGTGAGAATCACGCAAGCGCCTCTAGCGGCTGTCAGTGAGACAGCCACTAGAGGAAATAGGGGAAGGCTTAACCCATTCACAAACATAGCAGTTTCTCTGAAACTGCTATGTTTATGAAAAAATGGGTTAACCCTAGAAGGACCTGGCACCCAGACCACTTCATTAAGCTGAAGTGGTCTGGGTGCCTAGAGTGGTCCTTTAAAGGATTTCCTTGTTGACCCTGATTTATCTTATATTATACTCTTCATTGAAGGTACACAAGAGGGTCAGGAATACAAATGTAATGTAATTGTTCTGGTGAGTATAGCGTGTCCCTGCAGGCTTTTTGCTGTAAACACTACCTTGTTAGAGAAACACCAAGTAACACCTCCAGTGTCAGTCATTGAGACTCAGATGCTGAATTTTTCCCACAGAGATATATTGATTCAATGCATATCTATGAGGAGATGCTGATTGGCCAGCAGGGTGTTTGGTTCTGCTCCCCCCCATCAGCCTACTCGGCTGACATCATAAGAATTGACAATCTCAGCTAATCCAGTACTTTCCCACGCACCAAACCAATTCCATGTTGCAGGCAGGTTACAATGTTTATGTTGCCCTGGCTGGCAGAGTCTCCTTGAATATATACTGAGTCCTTGGGCTAGAGGCTAGATCTTGCCCTCCCTGGCCATATACACTGATCAGCCACAACATAAAAACTACCGACAGGTGAATTAAAGTCTTGTTGGGTGTTCCTGGTATGAAGTGATTTAGACAAATTGCTGAAAGAAACCTAATGCTGGCCTTGATAGGTGTTAGAAGACACATTTCATCGCAGATTGCCGCACATGGGGCTGGGTATCCGCAGAAAGGTCACAAAATGTCCTTGTTGACCCTTGCTCATTGCCAAAAGCACTTTTAATGAGGATGTTAGTGTAACAACTGGACCATGGAGCAATAGGTGAATGTTTCCTGTTCTGATGAATCACGTTTTCCTTTAGATCAGAACGATGGCCAGGTCCGTGTACATCGTTTACCTGGGGAAGAGATGGCAGCAGGATGGAATATGGGAAGAAGGCTGATTGCAGAGGCAGTGGCTCTGGGCAATGTTCTTCTGGGAAACCTTTGTTCCTGGCATTCGTGTGGATGTTACTTTGTTGTTTCGTGGCAATTGTGTTCCCTGATGGAAATGGCATATTTCAGCAGTATAATGCACCCTGCCACACTGTAAAAAGTGTTCAAGAATGGTTTGCAGAACATTACATGAAGATTCAACGTGTTGGATGTGCTCGTACAACAAATTTGACCCATGAAGGACTCACCTCGCAACTTGCAAGACTTAAAGGATCTGCTGCTAATTGAATTTTGGAGAGTCCCCTTTGGGCCAAGAAACTTGAGATATCATGTGTCTACAACTATTCCAGAGTTCCCAGGTGACATACAAATGAGCAGCACAGACAGGCATTGTTTTTCAGACGTCACTCTGATCCAAAAGGGTACCTGCAGAAATGCAGAGTATAGTCTGAAACACAATGCCTGTCTGTTTTCATTTAAATGTCAAGCTGGGATAGTTGTGGAAACAGGATTTCTCAAGTTTCTGGGCTCAAGGAAACTTTATCATGGCCTCAATATCATTCAATAATATTAGAAAACTTTGTAGTTAAATGTTTTTTTCTCACTGTTTAGACTCATTTGGAAAGCTTATTAAATAAGTTAATAAAGCACTGATAAGTTGGATTTAAAAATTCCAATAAGTGCTTTTCTCCTTGTTTGGTATAACTATGGCATAATAATTTTTTATTCACATATACACCTTTCACATATACAGGAAAGCTACCAGCAGTTAAGGAAAGGAGATTTGGGAAAGTGACATGTTCATATTGCAGACACTGAGTGGTAGACATGGGTTTACATTTGAATTAGCCTTCCGAGCAATGCTTATACAGTGGGTGATGTTAGAGGACACAGCCCTTACCTTGCCCATTCCTGCATGAGCATGCCCCATCTTGACCACCACTGGAAAGTTTGGTGTTGTCAGCTGAAAAACAAAGGCATTACAAATTCATATGAACTGTTTAATAATGTATTTTGCATCATGACATTAAATAGGGAAACACAGTTAATCTTTTTACTGAGAAGATCAGTAGTGTAAAAGTTAGATAGTGTCCTAGCATATGTCCTTTAACACATACACACTCAATATGCAATGGAGACAAAACTACACATCATGTTTTACACTACAGTCAAAACAGTTTCAGGCACTATAAAAATGAACCACATATTAGAATAATAAAAAAGACCCAAAACATGATTTTGGGCAAACGGGCAGAAATACACATTTCTCCATAAAATGAAAGTAGGTGATCTCTATTTGACAGCAAAAAAAAATACATGTTATAATACTGTACCTAATAAAATAAAAGATAATGAAAGTTGACATTTTTTTATTATCAGTTCATATTTTGTTGGCATTTGGCTGGCATTAGTCTGATGGGCAAATACCATAGGTTCCTTCTGTAATGGCAGAGCTGAACTAAAACTTGTCTGAGATCTCAGGGAGAAACATTACTGCGTTGAACAAAGAAAGCAATGCATATACTAAACATATCCTTCTACCATAAGAATATATAGCAGAGGAAAAACATGAGGGTAATAAGAGTATAGAAAACAAGCACCATTGTTCACTAAAGTGAGAATTCAAAGTGAATAGCACACCTAAGGCCAGAATAGACAAGCTAAAACCATAGCTTACTAAGATAATTTTTCATTTTGCCTATTATGACCTTCAATTCAAAATTCCCTTAGAAATTCACTTATACATAGACATTTCACTTTACTGAATAATCATGTAGGTGTTATGCACAATAAAAAATAATAATTACAATGTATTGCAATAAATACAGACAGCTATTTCATAAAAATAAGTTGATTTGCAATAATGAGTCCACATACAATGAAAAAAGAGAATGGTAGTGGTGACTACATGATGGAACTGTGCTCCTTATGTCAAACTACAAGAACTACAAGCCAATACATGTTACCATAGCAATCTGATCGTATTCTTAAATTAACTACTGTGGTACCTAAATGAGCTGCCAACACTAAGAAAGTTTGATATTCTATGCTGGCAACTGTTATTTTGAGACCCAAGGTGCATACTTGGGATGAGGGGTTAAATGTTCTCATTCTAGCATCGACAATGTCTACCCAGATCTCATCCTTCTGAGGTCGACATTGATACCATTGAGTATGTACCATGAAGTCCGCAAGCAGGTCTTTGTTTTATTTAGGGTTGTTTTTGTTTTATATGGATTAACATATCCTTTTCTTCAAGAAGATAGATTGCATCCTGAGCTGGCTAGCTAGCCTACTGAAGACAGATTTATATCCCTTTCAAGTGTTTGTTGCAGGCGGTGTGGGTTTATACTAACATCAGCAACTATTTGTGTGAGCTGAAAATTTACAGCTTTCATTGTTTTCCTGATCATCATTTATTGTTCTATGGAGACCACCCTGTGTTCTTTCACTATCTCCTGTCAAAATAGCAGAGATTGGTGCTCATTTCCTGTGTATAGGGATTTGTATGTAAATATAGATTAGGGCTTATTTTATAATGATATAACATGCACTATTTCACTTATAGTAATTCCAAGCCAGCTGATGAGCATTGGATGTCATTTGAGAAGTTCCCAGTTTGAAGGTAAGACATACAGTGGACTGATGATGAAGAGGACACATTGCTTGTTTGAGATAAATGCTTACTAGGAAGCTATCAAAAGGCCCCATTTGAACTGATTGTTTTTTTGTGCATTATGTTAAACTGTTAAGGTAGCTCAAACCAGGAGTCTAATGAAAAGTTCTGGAAAAAAAAAAAGAGGACAAACGTGAGGGTACAAAAAGAACAATTATGGAACTATTTGGAGAAAAGGGATCAGATGTTCTAAGGAAATAAAAGCAAAGTTTAAAAAATGTAAAACCTGCACAATGGATGAGTGATTTTAGAGAAATATTGGCTTAGAATAACGGCAATTAGTCCCCTGACACTGGACCCTTCACTGCTCCTGTTCCCAATTTTACGCTTTATGTTCTTTGCTACAATCATATTTCTCTTATTTATTCTTACACGCAATTTGTTTAAGCCTTGGCCATGTTTAATAATTTAGCATTATGGTGTTTTTCGATAAAATATATTTTACTTAGTTCAGCTGAAAACAATAAAGTACAAACATAAGATATCAATGGGTACGGTATAGAGTCAATCAAGATTTCAACCAACAATATATAATAAAAAATAAATCGATACTTTTACAAAATACTGAATGTTGGCGGCAGTTTGGTAAGTAGCAAATTCAAATGTGATTTAATCTTCACTTTTAGATATGGGTCCAAAGTCTTAATATATGGAGGCCAGGATTGGAAAATAAAATCTTTATTGAAGTGTTTTTATTAAGAAATTCTTAAATCTAATGCACATCAAACAAAAAATATAGACTGGGTTGAAACAAAGCCATGCGTGAAAGTGTTGGATGGCTTGATTTTTCACCACTGCCAAGGTGATCTATATTTGTTTTAAATGAGTAAAAAAAAGGTGGGAGGTGAAATGCCAAACAAGACCGCTTGTTTCAATTTTTAATTCTTATTTTATCTCTGGCATGCAAAATAAGACAAACTATTAATTAAATAAGAAGAACACGAATAAGGTTTTAGTAATTAAATACTTTTTTTCTTAGTTTTGGAGCAGTGGGTCTATTTATTGAAGCTGTATAACCATTACAACTTTGATGTTTGGAGTGAGTGGGGGAATAAAAACACACAATTTGGCTTCATAACTCTATTATTGATGTTGCCATGTGATGAAAAACAAGTGCAAATTGTCAGGAAGACTTAAACAATACGCACTCACTTAAAAAGGGATTTCCATAAAGCCAAATGTTTACTGTTTTCAGTAATGTTGCATTGCAGAAAATGTAGTTCACAAAATCTTGGTGCCAAATGTCGCAATTACTTCTATTTATGACTAATATTCTCAAGCATGCTGTTGATGCATCGGGATAGTCGCAGTTCACCACAGCAGCAATGGTAAAAGTAGAACACCTTTGCCCTATAGATGTTACAAGCTTTTTCTGCCAGTTAGATCTGTTAAAACTGACATCTTGCAGTTGGTTCCTGGGTTTTTTGAAGAGATTTGCGATATATATCAATATATTTATTTCTAGAATATACTTTCCCATGGGTTCAATACTTTTAGATAGATTCTCTAACAGTCATATTTATGTGGCTATTTATAAATAAGCCTCTGTTCCTGTTGGACAATGACATGTGCCTGCAGGGTGGCGATGTCATCTGCTCAGTGTAAGGAAAAGGGCATTGAGCCTGGCAGCTCACATCAGGCAGATGATCACTCACTGCAGGGCAAAAAAACCTAGATCAAGAGTCCACAGCCTTATTTAGTTATTCAGGCACCTACTTCCCAGCTGCCCAGTTATTAATCATCCCCCCCGGATGTCGAATCAAAGAGACAGAGTAGGATCAAGGTATCCTAGTGAATATACACACAATTTGATTAAATAAAATAAATGGATGCCATTTATTTTTTTCCATGGCCATTTTATCTCAAAATGCCCCCTTATTGAAGAGATAAAAATACCCCATTAGCACCTACTATGCTACCTTTAACATAACATTAAAAAAAGAACAGAAAGGTTTTATAGTGCACGGAAAGTAATATAAAATATTTGTAGGATAAAATTATGTGTTATGCATTTATACTGGGTGTTGATACAATCTATCTCTTGTGATGCTTACTAGATCATTGCTGGAATGGGATAATTTGACATACTTTGACTGTTGTACAGGAGCCTGAAATAGGGACTGTCCTTTTGAAGCCAGGACTGTTAAGGGAGTACATGTGTGTATGTTTGTATATGGGAATATGCGTGTGTATGTACTACAGGTATGCATCTGCGTGTGTGCATTAATGCACCAGGTATAAGGGTTAATATAGTGGGGTGTGGGGTTAAGGCTGCGAGAATGGGATCATGCAGCATTGTGTGGGGTTAGTTCTGCTGATGTGTGTGTATACAAGAGTGTGTTAATCCCTGGCAATGTGTACCTGTTTGTGTAGATAGATACATAGACTTCTTTTAGCCATGACATCCAAATTCCCCCTGCAACCTCTTATCTCAAATCCTCATTATATCATTTAATTGTAAGCTCACGGGCTATATAGCTAAGCACTTTGTATAAAAGAGCTTCAATGGCTAGATCTACGCTTACGGGCAAGGCCCTCTCTACCTTTTGTATTTGTTTGTATATATTGTATGTTCTCCTCCAATTGTACAGCACTGTGGAATTTGTTGGTGCTTTATAAATACCAATAATAAATAAACATTTTGCTAAATAACCTGCTTCTACCACTCCATATTCTCCCCATTCACATCAGCCATCAGTCGCAATGGCTTATAAGAACAGGAATCATCCAAACAAGATGCTCATTAGATCCCTATAGCACCTTAATGCAAGCATGAGGTTATCTATCGAAGATACAGAATGGCTAAAAGGCAGATCTCAAGCTGTTATAGAACTACAACTCCCAAGATACATTACCAGCCTTAAGTGGAAGTAGTAAAGACTACCACAATTAATTAATTTTAGTGATGTGCATAAGGCTGCTCTGAGGAACAAATGAGTAGACTATGTGGAATAATGGGTTTAAAACATGGAAACAGAAAGTTATAGGAGAGAATACAATTGACAGATGTTTCATGAGTTGTTATCTCTGACAAGCATAGATTAGGAGGCAGGCTTGTCCTGCACTTGCCAAACCAAACCTCTGAGATATTCCAGAATCCTTGAATTCAAATAGGAAGTTTTGTAGTTTCCTATGTAGTGTGGAATGGTACTTTCCAGCTTGGAATCATTTCTAAGACTCAGAGAGGTCACTAAGTGGTGTAAATCAAACGCTCTGTTTTATGTATTTGTAACTCACAGCACTGCAATATTTCAGCTCCAGGTGCGATAATACCAAGCACTGCCTCATCCTAGTTTCATAAATTGTATATAACTACTTTCCCTTTGTTGTTGGCACTAGTTAATACTTAATAGTGTCCAGTACAGTCATCGCCAGCAAAAAAAAGTACCTACCACGCATAATTTTTAACATGAATGTGCACGCCCACTGCCCAGGAAATTTTCAGAATACGGGAATAAAATATAATTGTCCCCTCCATCAACGCTTAAAGGAACACTATAGGCAACCAGATCACTTCAGCTCATTGAAGTGGTCTGCGTGCACTGTCACTGTCCCCCTTAGTCCTGCAATGGAATACCTTGAGGTTTTAGAGAAAATGTCTACCAGTTTATTGGCACATTTCAACACAGTAAAGCAAATAAAATGAACATGAATACAAACATAAATACTAAAGTGAGAATTCAAAGTGAATTGCAAATTTAAGGTCAAAATTGCCAAATTGGAAAAATTAGCTATGCTTTCAGTTTGGCTACGCCTTAAAGGGACACTAGTCACTCTAACCATTTCATCTCCTTGAATTGGTTATAGTGCCTGGAGTCCCCTGGCACTGCCCCTCTATTCAGTGTTAAACAGTTTTTGAGCAGTGTAACACTAAATAATGGTCTATGGCCACCCACAGCCTGGCCTTAACTGGAGTAATGGCTAATACAGAAATTACACACTTTCTATTAGTCATACCGTCAATGGGAGCACTGACAGGCTTAAAGCATTTGGCTGACACTCTCAGCCAACCATCTCTACTCATTGCTGCTCAGGCCTATACTTCTTTAGTACCCCGAGCAGCACAGAACAGATGGGGTGCTGGAGACTCTCATTTAGCATTAAAACAATAAAAACATTAAAAACCGTTGAATGCTGAATGAAAGGATGGCACCAGTGGACTCCAGACACTACATCCAGTAAAATGAAATGAAGCAGACACAGAGCCCACAGTGTCCCTTTAAATTTGAAATGTGCACTATCGTAGCACCTGGCAAATGAGAAATACACATTCTCTAAACACATCTAAAAGCACAATCCGTAAAAGGTTAAAACCCCAGGAGTCAGGGATAAACAAAATTGGCTGTGTACCATAGACTGTTAAGCTTTTCAACAATGATTCTTATAGTATCACCTTTAACAGCAAATTAACAAGTATGATCCAATTATAAGAGTCCCTGAGGATAACATTCAGACAAAAATTGTTATGGGGAAATCTGGAACATGGTATATATTATATATATATATATATATATATATATATATATACACACACATACATATACACACGGTGTGTGCTTGTGCTTTAGGGTGCACACCCTAATGCAATAGGCTGTGCACGCCTATGAACATGGAGATATATTTAATCTTTGTTCACTAATATATTTTTTCTTGGCCTTACAGAACTGTCAGGAAAAATCCACTCTCCAATGTAGTCAATAAACAGGTAGTTTGAGGAGCTTAAACACACTGCTTGAGAGGAAGGGCAGTTTATGGTGGAAGGTGTAAATAGTATTTGTGTGAGGGGCAAATAAGGCCGTATAGGAAAAGGGGGAAATAAGTCGGTTGTGGTGCGCTGGAACCGACGTCGTGGTAGGCCTGTAATAAAAGAGTGCAAAAATAGATGCCTGCCAGAAACTTAAAACAATCAACAAAACCTTAATAGCCTAGCTGTATGGTAAATGCAGAGTGAGTAATTAGGTTCCCCGCGCTTTATCCGGCACTATAAATTGGGCAAGTGGAAATAAGGTCTGTGTTGGCCAACTAGGGAAAACTAAGTGTGAGATAGAGGATAAACTATAGACTGCATGAATAGGTGAGACTTCCTGAAACAATGCTACGAGATGACGTGGTGGCTGTGGGAAATATGTGGGACCCCAAGAAACTGTGAAAGTAGGTATAGCGGCTCGACGACTACCTGACCAAGTTACTTAGCTGAAAATGAGACTTGCGTCCCCCAAGTCCGGCCTTCCTTACATTTGTGATTAAAAACGGTTGATCCAAAAGAAGGCGAAAAACCCAGTTTGAAGCGCTTTCCAATTTGCAACAAGCTAGGGAAAAATTCCTTCTTGACCCCAGAACGGCAGTCGGATTTAACCTTGGATCAAGCGGTTATTAAAGGTTTGACGACAGGCATGAAATAGGTCTAATAGTGATTGAAATATTTGGATGTTGATGGAAATCTGTAAATTGAAAATTCCCGGAACCTGAAACGCTTTGAATATGGTAAAATTCTGGTATGAGGAGATGAAACTGCGTGTGAATGAAACCTGAGCAACATGTGAAGTTGTAGACTGGATAAGTAGAGTGGATGCAAGTAAGAGGTGGCAAAAGGAGCGAAAATCAATCACAGACAACATAATCAACAGAGACAGTAACAGTATATGTGAGAAAAGGAGCCTCAAGGGGAAGAACGGACCTAACACAAGCACCGTGAGAGCTAGAAAAAGGAGAGCCAGACGCGAACGATGATGACCCCGATCTCATGAGGCTGGCAGCCCGCGATCAGGCCCCGAAATGCCGGGAAAGGTAATGGCTACAGGAGACAGGTGAGGCCCTGCTAGATGCCAAGCGGCGTGAGAGGCTCTATATATGCGTTGGCGCAAGGAGATAACATGGCCACTGAACGTTGTGGCGGGGTGTCGGCCTCTCGGTGACAGTTGAACATAAGATAGAATGGGAGTGACAGATGAGGCCCTCTCTATGCCACAATGCAAGGCGACTAACTATGATTTGGCCCAAGGGGCGGAGTACCTCCGAGTATGAGGATGGGTGTTGGCTTCGCGGGACCACTAACCTAAGGCGAAGAAGCCAGGGGGAATTACAACTAGTGGACACCTAGGACCCTGACAGCCAGCAACAGCTAACTAAGAGGGGAGGGTAATGAGTGAGAGATGGGAAATGCAACTGGAATGAGTACAAATGACACACACCATCTATCTGTGCTATCCTTAGGACACGAAAGAGGAGTTAAATGGACATGTGATGGTATGAGGGGCGGCCACATGGACGCCTGTTGGTAGTGAGTGTAAACGTGTATGTTTTTTTTTTTTATAATCGCTTCAAGGGAGGGGGGACTGTGGGGGTTGGGGGCCAGCACACGACCTTAAAGCGCATAATCTACTTTGAAATATAACAGGGCCAGCACGATCCTAATACTGCCTGTTCATAGAAAAAAAACAATTAAAAAAAAATCGCCAATACAAAAGGGTAAAATAGCAGCAATAATGGCACAGACTGGCTATAAGTTATCAGAGTTGAAGGAAGCTGAGGAGTGTTGGGAGTAATGTGCTTTTGTAGGATGTGCAGAGTAAGAGAGAACCTCTTGCCCGCGCTTGGGAACGAGAAGAAGAACGTTCCAAAAAGAGCTGTATCACGTGATTGATCAGAAAGTGGCAGTGAAGAAGAAAAAAAAAAAAACGGAGAGAATAGTGACTTTGGAGGTTTATCCGAGACCACTATTAAGTGCATTTAAGTCTGTCTACTTAGCTGCAGAGAGCAACTTAGACAGGACAGCCTCTAACTTTCACATCCCTGAACAAAACGTTCTCCTAAAACCCAAGCCATGATTTCTCTACTCTGTCAGAGGAGACACGAAGTCATACGATGATTAATAACAACATATCAGAGACATGTATATATGAACTTAGAAGACTTTAACATATTAAATGTAATGAAAGATTTTCTGACAACAAAAGCTTTATGTGTATGTAAAGAAAAAAAACAAAAACTTGAAAATATAAAAACACATGCAAATAATATATTAATATTATTTGCTCATCCCCCTGACACTTTTTTCTAGCATGTTGAGTAGACACGCTGAGCTTGCACACATTATTACGGCAGACTGAGCATGTACATGCAGGAAATTTTGGCACAACACAGGTGTGATCTAAGGTTTGATTGCTGGAAACCACAAAAAAAAAAAAAAAAAAAGACAAAAAAAATAAAAATGGACAGGGTCCATTGACAGTCTGTGCATTCCGCAGGTTACTGCCCCCAAACTCTCCAATCACTCACCTCGTTATCCGGGCTGCACGATACGGTGTCCCGTCTGAGCTGAGTGAATGACAATGGGGTGTAGGGTTTAAGCTAGTCTAATGCCCGCCTGCTGGACTCACATTGGTGGAGTCCCATAGTGCATTCGTGCAGAAAATCTCCAAGCTGGCGAAACGGCGGGCTGTTCGGGAAAAACAGCCGCACGCCAGATATCCACGAAAACACGGAACCATGCGAACCAAGCGAGCAACAAGGAAACAAGGGGAAAGAAAAGCACCCAAAACGGAGGTAAGAGAAACTCACGGCAAGAGGAGATTTTGACTGGAGAGACAGCCGAGCAGAGCAGACCCCCAGAAATGACTGTGGAACGAAAACGGCGGGGGGAAAACGGCAGGCCAGGTAAGGAGAACCATGAGGGAAGCAGATGGCGACCGGAAAATAGCGACATGCGAATCGCTACATAAAACGTACGGGAAGGAGGAAGGTGAGTAGGGGGGTTTAAGTAGGGAACAAGCCCCTCCCACAACTGCAGGCCAAGCCTTTACATGTATGTTCTGGTGTTGCTAAACCTAAAAAAAAATGAATGCAATATAAAAGGTACTTAAAAGGCTTGATTCAATAGAGTCTGACGCTGTTTAATTTAGTGTGGCAACACAGTTACATCAAAATTGATATCCACTAACTGGTGTCACTGATGTGAGATCTGGCTTTCCGCATGGCACTGAAAGGTACAGAAAAAAATATTAACTTAATACATGCAGGGATCTGTGAAACCTCAGTATGCATTTAACAACTTCTCCTACATTGAAAGAGCTGTCGCTCTGATAAAATGTCAAATAAAAAAGTGGGATCCCTGGGACCCCATTAGTATCAGGAAAGGCCTAGTGGGCAGTCGCTCATCTTTCTCCGCTGCACGGGCTGCAGGATGGCGAGTAATAATATAGAGCCAGGAGATGGTGTGTCTCCTGGGCTCCTAAAATGCTCCAAGTTAACCTTTAAAGTTGCACAGGACTCAGAGCTGCCAAGTCTCCTGGCCTCATTACGGGTTTTGCCATATGGAGGTAAGACTAATGGTGATAAGGATCTGCGAGGTGCCAGCAGATGCAAATTCTCAAGGGCCATGCATCTGAGCACACATAGTTTACTATAGGTTACACCATACTATAGACATCCATTTTATCACTGGAAAGAGTCAAATTAAGGTGTTCTTAAGAATGTACTTTAGTACTTAAATATTACAACTGAACACATTACAGAGCTAATTTTACTTGTAAATAATTTGGGTTTAGTCAAAAAAAGGTTAAGAACCTCCTGTGTATACATCATTTTTGAGAGACGTTTTAAAAAAGATAAAATTTAGATCCATTCTTGTGTGGTGCTGACTGAGCTAGAATGAATTAGTCACTAAAAGGAAACAACTTAAAGAGATGTTGTCCACCCAATCTGGCACTGAGCAATAGAGTATTATTTAAAGCTGACTTGGCATTCAAAAAAAGAGGAACAAGATAAAATTAAAAATAAGTCATGACAGAAGAAAGTTTAGCAGGGTTTAAAGTGCAAAAGCAAAATGACACCGTAATGCTAGTCATGCCATAATTTATACAACTATATACTAATGAAATCACAAGCCATAGAAGAGACTGCTTAGCACTTTTGTCCCCATATAATTTATATTTATAACTAGAACCATTAAGCATTATTTAGTATGATGTCTATTTGCCAATTTCCTAAATAACAAATTACCACAGGGATACTTTAAAGGACCACTATAGGCACCCAGACCACTTCAGCTCAATGAAGTGGTCTGGGTGCCAGGTCCCCCTAGTTTTAACTCTGCAGGTCAAAACATGCGCATTCGGCTCTACTCGGGAGGAGAGGTCACCAGCGCAGAGGGAGCCCAGCGCTGGATTAAGGTAAGTGGCTGAAGGGGTTTTAACCCCTTTGGCCCAGCGGGAGGGGGGCCACGTCAGGGGGGGAGTAGTAACCCTATAGTGCCAGGAAAATGGGTTTGTTTCCTGGCATTATAGTGCTCCTTTAAGCATCCCATGCGGTTCCATTGCTCTGTGAATCAGTTTGAGTGTTGACGCTGGGTTAACGTGGCAATGCCCTGCTTTATTCACTGAGTGACGGTAAATAAGAGCGTTTATGAAGTCTGGGATAGTGTTTGACCAGACCAAACACTATCCCACTGGACTACCAGGCATCATGCCCCTACTGGAACCCCGGGAATCATATAACCCCTCCCTGCAATAAGGTAAGCAGAATGGGGGTAAAAACACCTTTTTTTAAAAAAAAAGAAAAAGAAAAACACCAAACATTCACAGACCTCACACACAACCACACTGAGACAGCTCTTCACTCAATCACACCAACTTCATACTCAAATCACACTCAGTCAAACCCCACACTCAATCACAATTAGACAACTCCATGCACAATCAGTCAGTCAGTCAGTCCTTGGTCCTTGAACTTCTGTTTAATACAACAAGGTAGTTTAAATCAATTTTAGTATCTTTGTTATAGCTGCTTCAAATCGCAGCAATGAAGGTACTAAAATAGTATAAATAGAACAAAAGACCCTTACCCTATGAAGAGGTAAAACATACGAAAGCTAGAAAATAAAGCATGCCTGATTCTGTCTGTGTATCAAACAGCAAAAGCTCATCAGGACAGATAGTGAATGACTATTATAAATCACATTCAATTAAAGGACCACTCTAGTGCCAGGAAAGCATACTCGTTTTCCTGGCACTAGAGTGCCCTGAGGGTGCCCCCACCCTCAGGGACCCCCTCCCGCCGGGCTCTGGAAAGGGGAAAAGGGTTAAAACTTACCTTTTTCCAGCGCTGGGCGGGGAGCTCTCCTACTCCTCTCCGCCTCCGTTCCTCCCCGTCGGCTGAATGCGCACGCGCGGCAAGAGCTGCGCGCGCATTCAGCCGGTCACATAGGAAAGCATTCATAATGCTTTCCTATGGACGCTTGCGTGCTCTCACTGTGATTTTCACAGTGAGAATCACGCAAGCGCCTCTAGCGGCTGTCAGTGAGACAGCCACTAGAGGAAATAGGGGAAGGCTTAACTAATTGATAAACATAGCAGTTTCTCTGAAACTGCTATGTTTATAAAAAAATTAGTTAACCCTAGCTGGACCTGGCACCCAGACCACTTCATTAAGCTGAAGTGGTTTGGGTGCCTAGAGTGGTCCTTTAAGGATAGTGAGGAATTCCTGTGTTCAATCCAGAGTAAAAAAAACACATCAGATATAAACAGAATGGATGCTCTTCATTTGCTAAACTTATAGAAATGCAGCTTAGAAGCCACTGAACAGAATTACAAGTATTTGACATGGCAGCCAGGTCTACTCACTTCAAGGTCGAGCTATCCCACACAGTCTGCAGCTTTTCCGACACAGCTTGCGCCCACGCAGTACAGCGTTATAATGGAAAGCATCTTACTCAGACTTGCTGAATCAAATTGAATCAGTTAAAATTAGTACGGTGCCCTGCTGTGGCTATCTCATTGTCCCATAGAGCGAGATTCAAAATAAGGCTACACTAGGGCCCAGAAGGTAGACAGGGATCCCGAAACCATGAACTTGATTTGCCCCATTAAGTATCCCTAAGTAATGGCATTAGCCATTGAAATAAGGAGAACAGACCCATGGCTGAAGGACATCTCTCTGACAATTTTATTTTAAATAAAAGATCTAGACAAGTATGCAAATGGTTTTGTCCACATTTTTGGAAAAGTGGGGAAGTGCAGAAGCCACTTTTCTGGTTGTGGTTACCAGAATACACAAGGTTTCAGAGGCCATTATGTTGCAGGCTGAGGAAAATCAACATAAATTAGTCAAAACACCTGCTGCAGAACAAGTTGACTATTTTTAAACACATGAATCAGACGGTGGACCTACTTCAGGACTTGGGTTTCATTGTAAACCAGAAGAAAACACTTTTGGAATCAACACAAGTACAATTTTACATTTTGTGCTAGATTCTATATACATGAATCTAAGTTTGACCTGCAATAAAATTTTAATTTGTCTAAAATAAATGAGATATATTTTGTAATATCCTTAAGAACTTTAGTATAAATTGTGGGTTTGTGCTGACCTCTTTCCAAGCAATATTTATACAACAAGGACCTTCATAGGCTAAAAGGAAACAACTTGAGAAATGGTTTGCATTATTCAGATGAAATTTGTCTGTCATAGGATGCAAAATAAAATGTAATATGGTGGCTCAAACATATAATGAGACTTGGAATGGCAGAATAATTTTTGATGGTTATAGCAGTCAGATGCAGGCTTATAATGTTGCAGAGCAAAATGAAAAGAAGAGAAATCACAGCAGATGGACAATGGTCCATGGAAGAGTTATCTACTGCTACTCTCATCCATTCGGAATAGCTGGGCATTCTTCATTTACAAGCATCCGTTTTGAATCAACTGAAGCGTAGGTGACAGGTACCAAGGCAAATTACTGCTCAGCCTTGGAAACTTTGGGTTTGTTTGTGCATATGCTGGGATTGGGAATCCTATCAATAATGCCTCTATTTTAAGACTTTTCGAGATGTGGTAAGATAATGAACTCCCAGGACTCACAATATCAAGCCCTGCAGGAACAGCCATAAGCAGAGGTAGCATTTCTGGATGATCTACTTAAAAATACCTAGACTACTTATTTTTCCTATTTCTCTTTTCAATTGTATCCCTATATACCTCCAGCCCTACCAATAATAATAATAATACTAACATTTATATGTTTTTTTTTGCTTTCTTTTGGATCAATAGCAGAAACTGAAGTAGGAAAGACTGAAGTTGATGGACTCGACTCATTTTTCAGCCTTAATAACTATATTTAAAAATGTTCATCTTTAACCCCTTAAGGACCAAACTTCTGGAATAAAATGGAATCATGACGTGTCAGACATGTCATGTGTCCTTAAGGGGTTAAACCGACAGTGTTTGATTTATTTTCACAGAATTTCAGATGACAAAGCATTAGTGTTGCTTTTAATCCAGTTGGAGACATTTTTCACATCTCTAGAACAACTGTATTCCAGGTAATACTACATAATACAAAATTATATATCTCAATGAATATAAATATCCCTACATTAGACATCTACATTCACTGGGGTATTCACTAAATACCAGATTTCTATATTTTAGATTATTATTATTATTATTATTATTACTATTTTTATAGTGCAAACAAGTTCCGTATCGCTGTACAATGGATGGACCAAAAGACACGTATTTGTAACCAGACAAGTTTGATGCACAGGAACAGAGGGATTGAGGGCCCTGCTCAATGAGCCTAAATGCTAGAAGGAGTGGGGTATAGTGACACAAAAGGTAAGGGTAGGGTAGACAAGTAGTTTGCTAGGATAGTATTAATTGAGGGCTTAGTGTTGTGATGACAGTTTCAGGGGAGGAATCAGGTTGCAGGGAGGGAAAGCTTTTCACAGTTTAATTGATATGCTTTCCTAAAGAAGTTTTAAAGAGTTTTTGAATTGAAGTAGAGACTGGGTGAGAGTCTAACAGAGAGGGGAAGGGCGTTCCATAGGTGACGCATCAGAAGTAGGAGTACGTACAGAGGTTAGACGTAGGTCTCCGGCAGAGCGTTGGGGCCTAGATGGGACATATTTGTGTATTAGTGAGGATAAGTAGGTGGGAGCAGCATTATGTAGAGATTTGTAAGCAAGTGGAGGATCTTAAATTAAGCCCTATATCTTACGGGAAGCCAATGGAGGGACTGACAAAGGGGGAGGCGTGGGAGGATAGGAAGATGAGCCTCGCCGTTGCATTCATTAAAGACTGTAATGGGGCAAGTTGGGAGCACGTAAGACCACTGAGAAGCGAATTACAGTAGTCAAGGTGAGAGAGGACAGCAGCATGGACAAGCAACTTTGCGGTATCAGGCGTTAAATAGGGCCAGATGTTTTTGAGATGGAAGCGGCAGGATTTGGCGATTGATTGGACACGAGGGGTGAAGGAGAGGTCGGAGCAAGCCTTAGAGGTAGAGATGATGGTAGCGGCGTTGACTTGGAGGGACACAGACAAGGGAGTAGCAACACTTGAAGGAGGGAATACCAGAAGTTCTGTTTTGGACAGGTTCAGTTTAAGGAAATGAGCAGCCATCCAGTTGGAAAAAGCAAAGAGGCAGTCAGAGACACGACTCAATACCTAGATACCTAGAAAACAGCGGTATGTCAAAAAATTTAGCTAATTTCTAAAAATAAAGAACAAATAACAAAAAGCATATTTTCTATTTTGTGCTCTACAGAAATATTCAAACATTTTCTTAAATAAAGTGTTCTTTTTTTCAAGACCTGTGCCCAATATTGCTTGTTCCCATGTGAGATTCTGAATCACTGGGGTGGGAGCTTAGTACAGGAAATGTATGGAAAACAGCACGAAGGTCAGTAAATGGGTGGCGGGGGGGGGGGGGGACTATCACATGTCTGAGAGGTTGAGCTGTCAGGGGTCTTCCTGAGGGGACTGCCCAAACTCTGGCCCTCTTCATTTATTTTGTCTGTTTTTAGGAAATGATTCATGATCTGAATTCTGAGTCACAATGCTAAACTGGAGGTGATAGCACATGGGATTTCTTAGGTTCAGATACAAATCTTTGTGCCATTTCAGATCTTTTGCCAAAAAAATTGGCACTGATTGTTGAAAAAACAAACAAGCCATTCTTTAGAACTGAAGAGTAAGTAATCCTTTAATATGTTTATTTTCAGGTTACATCTGAAGAATTTTAAATTGTACACTCAATTGCATTTTACTTTAACCCTGTGTTAGTCTGATGCACATAATGTGTCCTGTAAATGTAATTCTGTTTGTTGTTTGTTAATTACTTGCTACTATACATCCCCAAAATATAACTGTCATTTATGTTGATTACTGTGGTAGGGTGGGATAAATTCTTGGCACCATAAACACAGAGGGACGTGGTTATGGTGCTTAGAGTGATATTTTAAAGGAACACTATAAGCACCTAGAAAATGTTATCTCATAGAAATGGTCTGTTTACCATGTCCCCACAGTTTTAACCCTGCAGCTAAAAACATTGCTGTTCTACATGAATGGCTATGTTTTTGGTGCAGTAGTATCGAAGGGAATGGAGTCTGCTCTGTCTGGATGCTAAGATCCACCCTTAATACTGAGGAGTTTTACTCTACTTTTTTGCCTCTCGTGACAGTATGACAAGAACCAAAGGTGCTTTTACAGAATACTAGTGTAAAACTCCACTATTTCAATCAGATTACCTCTTCCTATGGAGGGCTGTCACATCTTGAAACTGAGTTTTACTCTGTCAGTGCAGCGGAAGTCCCTCCAGTGGCTGTCAGTGTAACAGCCACTGGAGGTGTGTTTAACCGTTCAAGGTAAACTTTGCCGTTTCTTCAAAATGGCAATGTCTTACCTTCAGTGGTTAAATTGACCATTGTACCACTAGGTCACCTCATTGGTTACACCTGTTTGCTCTCCACCTTTTGTTGGCTGTACCTCTAAATTGAGATTTACTTGTTACCTATCCTAGGATTGATGTGCTATTACATGCCAGACCTAACATTACCATGTCCCCCCGTCCCCTGAGAAGGTGGGGACCCATCAATCCCTTGATGGGAACTCTCCAGTATCTTTGTCTCCCCTAATATTGGTCAACATTTGCATAACCAATCTTCAAGATAGGGATATGCATGTCCAAAAACAAAATCTATAAAATACCTGTTTTTGTGTGCTATTTTCATATGTATTATGTCAAGGTTATATACATACACAAATTACACATGAATGGCCCAAAGTTCCCAAATGTAAACCTACTTAAACCTACTTAAAGGAACACTATAGGGTCAGGAACACAAACATGTATTCCTGACCCTATAGTGTTAAAACCACCATCTAGCCCCCCAGGGCCCCTCATGCCTCCATAAATATAGCACAATCTTACTTGTATTCAAGCCTGAAGCTGCTGGCTCTGCCCTGTCTGCCTCAGATCAGCAAGCAGTAGCCTGATCCAATCCCAGTGCTTCTCCATAAGATTGGCTGAGACTGACAAGGAATCAGATCAGGGGCAGAGCCAGCACAATTCAAACACAGCCCTGGCCAATCAGCATCTCATCATAGAGATGAATTGAATCAATGATTCTCTATGAGGAAAGTTCAGTGTCTGCATGCAGAGGGAGGAGATACTGAATGTTTGGATGCATTTTAGGCAGCCATGACCCAGGAAGGATCTCTAACAGCCATCTGAGGAGTGGCCAGTGAAGTTATCACTAGGCTGTAATGTAAACACTGCATTTTCTCTGAAAAGACAGTGTTTACAGCAAAAAGCCTGAAGGTAATAATTCTACTCACCAGAACAAATTCAATAAGCTGTAGTCGTTCTGGTGACTATAGTGTCCCTTTAATATGCAACAATAGTGGTCTTACCTAGGGAGCTATGGCTGTAAAGAGGCATTCTAAACTGAATTTGACCCATTCTCTTTTCTAAAATAAATTATATGGATAACCCATTAAACACATAGCAATGCTTTTCCTAGAGGGGATAGATAGGCTCCACATTCACAGGCTATCAGTTAAGTTATCCACAGCTAGCATCGCATTATCTGCTGTAGACTGCATGAAGCCAATTTTAAACTACTTACAGGATGATATTGGTCTCCTTAGTTATTCCAAGCTATCTACTCTTCTATCCCAGATGAATGCTAAAATCTGGTGCATCCACTGACTCACTGTTTCAAGTCTGGAGGTCTTCAATACATGTGTTCCGGAGACATAGACTTAAACCTCCCTTTTGACTCCTTCACCACAGCAACACTCTCATTTTCATGTACAAATAAAATCTTTAGTAAATCACACTGTGAATGCAGCTAAGTCACTGACCCTGTCACCTGGAGAAGTGCTTGAGTGCCAAAACGTCAACAATGGATAAACATGTGGAGAAAATTAGCACAATGAAAAGCATGACATTGTTCCTTACAACTAGACCAATAGATACAGATATAACTAATACCTTTCCAATACACTAACTATCACCCTCTTATTTCCTTTTCCCTCTTCTCTTCCATCTTTCTCCTCACTTACCTAAATGCTTATGGGATTTAAATGTGGTTACAGTGGAGTATCCTGCCCTAGGCAGGACAAAACTCAGGCGCCCCCCTCCCGCCCGCGCCAACCCCATCCAACCCTTCCCCCCGCCCGCACCACCCCCACCCTTCCCCCGCCCCACCTTCTAAATACACACACACACATTCACTTACAGATACGCATACACTAGCTAACAGAAACACACACTCGCTAACAGAAACACACACACACTTACAGACACACTCACTAACAGACACACACTCACTAGCAGATACACACACACTCACACTAACAGACACACACACACGCACTAACAGACATACACACTAACAGACACACATACACACACACACACACACACTAACAGACACACACTAACAGACATACACACACACACTAACAGACATACACAGACACACTAACAGACATTCACACACACACACACACTAACAGACATACACACACACACACTAACAGACATACACACACACACTAACATACATTCACACACACACACACACACACACACTAACAGACATACACACACGCACACTAACAGACACACACTGACATACACAAACACACTGACATTCACACACACACACTAACAGACATACACACACACACACACACACACTAACAGACATAGACACACACACCAACAGACACACACACACACACCAACAGACATACACAGACACACTAACAGACAGACACACACACACAGACATTCACACACACACTAACAGACATTAACACACACACACACACACACTAACAGACACACACACTGACATACACAAACACACTGACATTCACACACACACTAACAGACATACACACACACACACACTAACAGACAGACACACACACACCAACAGACATACACAGACACACTAACAGACAGACACACACACTAACACACACACACACAGACTTTCACACACACACTAACAGACATTAACACACACACACACACTAACAGACACACACACTGACATACACAAACACACTGACATTCACACACACACTAACAGACATACACACACACACTAACATACATACACACACACACTAACAGACAGACACACACACACCAACAGACATACACAGACACACTAACATACAGACACACACACTAACAGACACACACACACACACACACAGACATTCACACACACACTAACATACATACTCACTCACTCACATATTTAACACATTTTTATTTAAAATTTACCCCCCCCCCCCAGCCTCCTTACCTTTGGGAATGCTGGGGGGGGTCCTATTTCTCCCTGGTGGTCCAGTGACTGCTGGGCAGTGCTGGCGGGCGGGCGGGCGGCCGGCGAGGGAGCACTTCCTCTGAGCTGTCCGCTCAGCTCCCTTGCGCGCCGCACAGTGAGGCTGGGAGGCGGAGCCGAAATATGACGTCATATTCCGGCTCCCAGCCTCACTGTGCGGCGCGCGAGGGAGCTGAGCAGACAGCTCAGAGGAAGTGCTCCCTCGCCGGCCGCCCGCCCGCCCGCCAGCACTGCCCAGCAGACCGCCCAGACGGCATGTCAGTTAGCCGCAAGGCTAACAAGGCATTTGCCCTGGGCATTTGGGGGCGGCTTTTTTTGCCGCCCCCTGGAAAATGCCGCCCAAGGCAAATGCCTTGTTTGCCTCGTGGCCAATACGCCCCTGTGTGGTTACTAATGACATATACACATGAAACTATTGTGTGGTTCACTTATTTCTTAAAACAGGTATTAGAGATTTCATTTAGATGTTTTATTAGAAGATGTACAAGTCACTGTACTTGCTGAAAAAAATCTATTCTTTGCAGCATCTGCATTGAATTTTCACCAAACCCGAAAATTATTTTTGGCTATGCTGCCACTCCCCTGTTTTAACCCTGAAAGTGCAAACATTGCTGTTCAGGAGTAAAACCTTTTGAGGATGGATACCTACGACCACCATTGCATGGTAGTGTTAGGAATACACATTTGCCAACAATGCAAAATTCAGCAGGGTAGTCCAAATTTTAGGGACTACACTGTGAACAGTTCTTTTCTTATCCTTGTGTTTACACGCCATATTCAGGTACTCTGTTTACTGGTTGCTAAGATCTTGATTTGAAAATTACCACAATCCTCCATCCAAATTGTTTCTCCATTTTGTATATTTGCAGAAAACACATCAAGCTGGAAACTGACCAGAAAAACTGGTATAAATGGGGAACGTTTAAGTCACATTACATTTACTTATTATGAGTAAGTTCTTTTTTTTATTCAGACAATAATAAATCACTCCATTACTGACCACAATTTGGGAGAGGAGTGTGACTTTACAGGACTGATTCACTTGCATTCTGACTCCTTTCCAGACCACTCCACCCTCAGTCTGCATTTCTGAATGGGCGAGCCCTCCTTACACGTGCGGATTGGGAACACATCACGTTACGCTCTGGTCACATCATTATTGTGCTGTTTGAAAGCCAAGCCATATTCCCTTTAATATACTGAGTCATTTTTTCTTTTTCTTTTTTTTTTTTTTTTTTTTAAAGAAAATTGCATTTGTTACAAATAAAACTTGTGCAAGGTATACCACCCAATTTGGAAAATATTAGCTCACAGAAAAAAAAAAAAAAAAACACTCAATGCAACATTACAGAGTATGACCATTTAGTCATAATATGGCTTGTCTCTCAGGCTTCTCAAAAAATGTGTACATGTCTGCAGCTATAGATATTCCAGCCAGAAAAATAAACCCTCAGATTGTTGCGCAGATCTGGGATGTCTGGGTGGAAAGAAACCAATTTGGGTGCAAGTTAGGCCACGGTTATATGGATATAATTCCTAAAGAGATCCAGGACTTGGGCTCATAGAAATCATAATCATAAAATCCTAGGTTGGTACAACTGGCAAGAGTAAATTATAATAACTGCCTAAAAATCTGAGGATTTACTATAGTCAACTATACTTCAAATTGACCTCCAACATATTCCATAGTCTAAGAGTGAATGGATATGAAAACATACCGTAACTCCCAACATTTGCAATGGACAAAGATTGACACTTTAATTTTAGGGGTGTGAGCAAAAGTGTGGACAGGGACAGGGGTGTTCTGAAACATTTTGGTG
The DNA here is from genome assembly GCF_036172605.1 of Pelobates fuscus. NCBI lineage: Eukaryota > Metazoa > Chordata > Amphibia > Anura > Pelobatidae > Pelobates > Pelobates fuscus. Next base: position 152,477,038 of record NC_086319.1, read on the forward strand.
ACTTGCTAATAAAAATTTATGCAGCTAAAATGTAATTCAAATCAAGTACAATATTATTTACATAGACAGATTACAAAAAACACATTTATTGTAGTTTAAAGACACATTACTGCGACTATTATTGCTCTGGAGCTTTGTTATACACTCAGACACACCAAGAATATGGAGCTCATAGAAAAGGTGACATTAGAAAAGGAACACAGGAATGTACAGAGGTTCACATGAAGTGCAGATACTATACATCCTGGAGATATAAGTAGTAGTTGTACATAATGTCAGCATCAAAGTATAAACCTGTAGCAGAATAGGTATTATGAGAGATCCTGAAATAAAGTAATATAGAGTATATATACGGTAATTTCAACTTTATAAAGTTAACTCCTATGTCTGAATAAAAAATCTGAAGAAGAGCTGCACCAAACTATACTGGTATAGAAATAATAAAAGAGCTTTAATAAATGTGGCTCTACATGTAACCTTTACCAGAAAGTATTCATGGTGGTGAATGCTAATGAAATAAAATAGGTAACCAGACAATTAATTAGATATTCGAGATTTAGAGATGAAGTAGAGATGAAGATCTTAATGCCCGTTACGAGCAGGCAGGAATACAATTAGAAAGACCTAACAATCTCTCTCAGGATCTGATCCACATATATGCTGATGTTTTGAGTTAAGTTAGATCTGCCAGAGACTATTGGCCTACCTGTTAGTACGGACTGTTTTTTGTGTACTTTTGGTAGTGAGTAAAATGTGGCAATCTTCGGACTTTTTACATACAGGAAGTTATGTTCTTCTTTGGAAATTAATGATGAGGCCAAGGCATCATCCAGGATATATTTTAATTCCAGTAAATACTTTCTAGTGGGATCTCCACCCTCTTTTAAGATTACTTAGGGTTATGCCCTGAAGAGACCCCTGGAGTCTCTCACTGGAGCAAAGGGTAATTGGAATAGTTTGGCACAACCACTTAGTATTGTGTCATAAGCCTTCCGAAATTCGGGACTTCGGCACTTCGGAATTTTGGCATTTCGGGACTTAGGCACTTCTCTTGCAGCCGCTTAGTAGATAACTCCCTAATTCCCACTGTATTAGGGAGTTATCTACCAAAAGGTTTATCTACCAATTAAGGTCTTTCAGCCAAATTTACTAATACTAAGTAAAAATTACTTAGTATTAGTACATTTTTCCCTTACTCGCTATACCGCCTGTGGCTGCTCACTGTTAAAAAAAAAAAGGTCTCCCCCCAGGCCCCCACCCCTAAGAGGTGGGGGCCCTAAAGTAAAATAACGAGGACGGGGACCTATTGTCCTCCCCCCAGCCCCCACCACTGAGCAATGAGTGGGGACCCTAAATACTAATAAGGGGGGGGACTCAATGTTCTCCCCCCTGGCCCCCACCCCTGAGTGGTGGGTGGGGGCCCTAAATTAGAATAAGGGGGGGGACCTAATGTCCTCCCCCCTGATCCTCACCCCTGAGCAGTGGGTGGGGGCACTAAATACTAATAAGGGAGTGGGACCTATTGCCCCCACCCCTGAGCGGTGGGTAGGGGCCCTAAAATAAAATAATGGGGAGGGGGACCTATTGTCCTCCCCCCAGCCCCCACCCATGAGTGATGGATGGGGCGCTAAATACTAATAAAGGGGGGACCTAATGTCCTCCCCCCTGGCTCCCACCCATGAGTGATGGGTGGGGGCCCTAAATTAGAATAAGGGGGGACCTAATGTCCCCCCCTGACCCCCACCCCTGAGCAATGAGTGGGGGCCCTAAATACTAATAAGGGGGGACCTAATGTTTTCCCCCATGGCCCCCCCCTGAGCGGTGGGTGGGGGCCCTAAATTAGAATAAGGGGGGGACCTTATGTCCTCCCCCCTGACCCTCACCCCTGAGTAGTGGGTGGGGGCCCTAAATACTAATAAGGGAGGGGGACCCCTAGTCACCTGGGGACGGTGGTTTCATTTTTTATTTAGGGCCCCCACCCGCCGTTCAGGGGTGGGAGTCAGTGGGGAGGACATTAGGTCCCCCCCTATTAGTATTTAGGGCTCCCACCCACCGCTCAGGGGTGGGGGTTAGGGGGGAGGTCAATATGCCCCCCATCATTTTACTTTAGGGCCCCCACCCGCCGCTCTGGGGTGGGGGCCAGTAGAGAGAATATTAGGTCCCCCCTTATTCTAATTTAGGGCCCCCACCGACCGCTCAGGGGTGGGGGCCAGAGGGGAGGACATTAGGTCCCCCCTAATTGGTATTTAGGGCCCCCACCCACCGCTCAGGGGTGGGGGCCGGGGGGGGGGACAATAGGTCTCCCCCCCCATTATTTTACTTGAGCGCCCCCACCCGCCGCTCAGGAACTTCGACAATTCCGCTATTTGGCAATTAATATATTCGGACATTCGTATATACCCGAATGTCCGAATTGCCCGAAATTCGTCCGAATTCACATTCAGACTTAAACGAATTGCACATGTCTAGAAAAGAGGGAAAGGGTGATTTGGGCCCTGGACTATCTCTTGACTATCTCCTAAGCAGGAATACTTGGGATATATACTGAAATATCATGATAAAGAAAATTAAGAACAAATTAGAAACCTGTTACCACAACAATAAAGTGTAACGCTATCTTACCAAATATATCAAAGAGAAACATTTTCACTGTCCGGTTCTTTAACAAGTCTATACTACCATAACAGGATATATACACTGAATGTTGTGTACAATGTACTGATACTGTGGTGGAATCTCGGTAAAAATAAATTTAGTAGGCCGAGATTGCCACGTGGTATGTGCATGTGCATATGCTGATGTATCGGTCGGTTGGTTGCACGTGGCAACGATACAATCAGTAGTGTAAGGAGCATGTGCAGGAATACAGGATATACGAGTATTCCCCTCCTCCATTGTGCTGGGCAAGCCAAGTGGTCAAACAGGAAAGTTAGTCTTTATTCTGTTGATTGGGTTAGAGTACATGTAGGTGGAACTTATTATAGGAGGAGCTATATGTCTATATAAGTGACCTACACTGTACGATCAGGACTCAGATTTTAGCTGTTTTTCGTGACATTAGTCCCTCTGAGTCCCGGTCGGTGAATCGAATAAAGATCTCTTCCTTCCTGAAGAAACCTGTGTCCATCTCTCTGTGCTTGGCTTCCGTCAGTTTCTCCGGTATCATTTGGTGCATTGGCCGGGAATCTCATCGTTCAACGGTAGCTGAGAAACAAAGGCGTGAGACGGTCTATCTTTGCCCATGCTCTCTACGGCTGCACCCCTGAACTTTTGTGTGGACCTCCCTTTGTCTCGGCGCCACTGGTCTGTTGTCCAGGAGATCATCGGTATCTACGTAGTAAGTGCTGGGGTGCCCCCGTCGATGAGTGTGAACTCAGGTTCAGAAACGAGGAGGTAAGCGACTACTGTTTTAGACGGTGGACCCACTAGGGGTATTGGATACTGATTGTGCGGTAGGCCCATAAGGGGTTTGTATCTAGAATTGTGTATGGAATTGGCCCCCTCAAGTTGAGGGAAGGAGCAAAGGCGCACCGCTCGTAATTAAATGCCCTGTAGTCAGCTTGTTTAATCTTGGTTTGGAGCCAGGCTGGGTCCTGTGTAAATAGCCCAAGCCGGACACCGGTGTCTTGTCTAGACTAGCGTATCTAGGGTGTATATTTAGTTCGCTAGGTCGGAGGGACCGGGAGACTAAGCGGAGCCTGTTTTATATTCTGTCCGCTAGATCTCAACCTATCTTGGCTAAGTGGGAAGGCGTGTATATCTGGAACCCACTAGACTATTGATAGAGTAGATAGACTAAGAGGGTTTTGTGTAAATTCCGCCCTCTAGTTCGCTATATGTGGTGCTTGGGCAGCGACGGCTAACCAAAACGGATGTAAATAGTTTTAGGTAGTCCCTCGAGGTACTGGCCAATAGATTAGTTGGGAAACTGTAAATGTGTTAAAACTTATTGTAGTAGAGTGTATATCTTGCTAGATAGCGTGAGCTCTGCCGTCTAGCGATAGTGTGAATAGTGTGTAACTGTATCATAGCGCACGGTACCATAACCATGTATTATAATTACTGATGCTGTAAATAACCACTAATAACTGTCGTTTATGTTGTATGTTTAACATCTTAACCACTACTAACTGAACTGTGACTTTAAAAATTGTACTTTAACCAATGCTAACCGTACTATAACTACTGTTTGTAAAGACGATGTTACTAGGGCATGTTATAGACGGGTAATTTAAATACTGAGAATTATAACGTGGGTGATTGTATAGTTTCACCAAAAGGTACAGTAATAGTTATTTAGTGACTGGTGTAACAGCTGTGTGTGTACAGGAATTCCCTGTATGTTTTGTTGTGTACGTTTGGCCTAGTAACCGTACCACGTGGTGCTGTTGCCAAGGGGAACGGGCGTGACCGTTGGAAGTGTGTTTGTTTTGCTTCTATTGGAGACGACGCTCCGTTGCTAAGTATGGGTGCGTCGGATTCAAAGATCATTGATCCCTTAGAATGCATGTTAAAGAACTTTAAAAAGGGATACAATGTACATGATTTTGGAGTAAAGATGTCCCCAGCACGCCTGACTACTTTATGTAGTAGGGAATGGCCTACCCTGGTGGCTGCATGGCCTCCACGTGGTAGTCGTGATCCTAATCTGGTGCAGCGCGTACACGTGGCTGTATCGGGTAGGCCTGAAATTTACGGCCAGTTTCCGTATATTGATTGTTGGAAGCGGGTCGTAGATGACTTGCCAAAATGGATCAGGGTATGCAAAGAGGAGCAATGTCACCTCCTGTTGGCCAGAACTCGTTTGTCCACCAAGGCCGTGATTACCCCCATTCTGGACACGCCCCCTGAGATCCCCTTGCCACCCCCTTACTCCTCCTCTACAGGAAGAGGAAGAGGAGGCGCTGCTAGTAATACTACTCCCCTTGCTCCGTTGTTTCCACCTACCCCCTCCTGTAGCTCAGAGTCTAGCCCACTTGCTTTAAACCCTCCCCTTCCGGTACTTACCCCTATTAACCCCACCTATCCAGATTTGCCGTCATTTCTGATTCCTGGTCAGGCTCCTCCCAGCCCGGCCCGGAATATTCGACTTACTGATCTTCCCTTCAGTAAAGAAAAAGCGTCCCCTTCCCCTCGTCTTACTACCCCTTGACCGGAACCCATAACTGACCTTCCTCAACGAAGCCCCATACTAACCCGACAACTGACCGGTACCCTCCAACCCCGACATTATCAAATGCCTCTCCGACTGACACCGGGCCCGACACATATTAACGGTGAGGGCCAGTACAACATACTGATCCCGTATTTGTCTATGTTCCCTTTACCACTACTGACTTATTCAACTGGAAGACCCATAACTCCTCCTACACAGATAAACCTCAAGCCATGACAGATTTGATTACCTCTATAATCCAGACGCATAATCCCACTTGGGCTGATTGCCAGCAATTACTTATGACATTGTTTAATAACGAGGAAAGAACTCGGATAAATCAGGCGGCAATTAAAGCGCTTGAAGAAGTGGCCCGTACTCAAAATCAGGCAAACCCGGCAGCATGGGCCGCAGCCCATTATCCAAACACAGATCCGAATTGGAATGTTAATGGCGCAGATATGGCCCGTTTAAGAGCTTACAGGGACGCCATTATTGCTGGCATGAAAGCCGGAGGAAAAAGGGTGATCAATTTGTCAAGGACGGCTGAGGTATTGCAGAAATGTGATGAGTTGACCAGTGCCTTTTATGATCGATTATTGGAGGCATACCGGTTGTATACCCCCTTTAATCCAGAGGCTCCTGAGAATTCCCGGATGGTTAACTATGCCTTTGTCAGCCAGGCCTATGGAGATATAAAGAGAAAATTACAAAAGTTAGAAGGGTTTGTAGGGATGTCTATAACTCAACTAATGGCAATAGTTGATAGCAAATAAGGTTTATATGAATAGGGAGACAGAGACGAAAAAGGAAGAAGAGCGAAAGATGAGAAGGAAAGCAGACATGTTAGCAGTAGCTATCGCGGGTGTAGATAGAAGGGAAAAGGAAGTGTATTGGGGAACTGAGAAAAGCGAGAATACGTGGAATAGGGAGCCTTTAAGTAGGAACCAATGCGCATACTGTAAGGAAGAAGGGCATTGGAGAAGTGAGTGTCCACTGAGGGAAAAATATGAGAGAGATAGAACAAGGGCAGGATATAGTAATAATTATAGAGGCAGAGCGAGAGGAAGAGGAGGCCCTGGAGGAAATGGTGGGAATAATAGAGGAAGCGTTCATGGGGATAGGTATTACCCAGCAGCGCAGAGACCCGAGAAAGAGAAGATAGAGACTTTGTGGGTTTGGCTGACACTGTCATGGAGGACTATTGATACCGACCGGACTCCATCCCCCTTGGCCGAGCGGAGCCTATGGTCGATGTAGCAATAGGGGGAAAAAGGAGTTCTTTCATGATCGACACTGGTGCTGAACATTCTGTGGTGACTAACCTAGTCGCTCCTCCTTCAGGAAGAACTATCACTGTAATAGGAGCAACTGGGAGGAGTGCTGCTAAACCGGTTCTTAAAAGTCGACTCTGTACACTGGGAGGCCACGTAGTAAAACATCAGTTCCTTTACATGCCTGAATGTCCAGTCCAACTTCTAGGACGAGATTTGTTATCGAAGTTACAAGCACAGATACCATTACTGCCTAACAGAACGATATCCTTGAAGTTTAATGGACCCTCAGGTATAATGACAATATCAATACCGAAAGAAGAAGAGTGGCGACTTTATACAGTGTTGACCAGCCAAAACCCTAGGAGTGATGAATCCTTGTTTAATATACCAGGAGTGTGGGCAGAGAGTAACCCACCAGGACTTGCTCGCAATATCCCACCTATACGGATTGAACTAAAACTTGGGGTTTATCCAGTGAGCCTAAGACAATACCATATTCCCCAAAAGGCAAAGAAGAACATACAGTCTTATGCGGATAAGTTCATAAAGTATGGTATCCTAAAATTCTGACTTCCCCCTGGAACACCCCATTGTTGCCTGTTCAAAAGCCTGGGACAGATGAGTATCGCCCTGTGCAGGACTTAAGAGCAGTCAATGATGCGGTAGTAAGTATACATCCAGTTGTGCCCAATCCATATAACCTACTTGCCTTAATTCCGGGCGGGGCTACTTACTTTACAGTTTTGGACCTTAAAGATGCCTACTTTTGCCTACGAATTGCTACAGAAAGCCAGTGTATCTTTGCATGCCAATGGGAAAATGCTGTAACGGGCTCGAAACGCCAGATGACTTGGACAAGATTGCCCCAAGGGTTTAAAAATTCACCTACCCTATTTGGATCAGCATTAAGTCAGGACTTACTAGACTTCAAGTCCATCCCAGGAGAATGTGTATTACTACAATACGTAGATGATTTGTTGATAGCGGCAGTTACAAAAGAGATATGCCAGCAAGCAACATATGATTTACTGCACATTCTTTGGAAGGCAGGATACAAGGTGTCCAGGAAGAAAGCTCAGTTGTGTCAGCCAACTGTCAAGTATCTGGGATTCCATATCTCTGAAGGTCAAAGGATAATGGGGCCTGAGAGAAAAAAAGCTGTATGCCAAATACCAACACCCAAGAATAGAAGACAAGTGCGAGAGTTCTTGGAGGCAGCAGGCTTCTGCAGGATATGGATTCCCAGTTATGCGATATTGGCGAAACCCCTTTATGCAGCTATAAAAGGCACAGAACACGATCCCTTCCTGTGGACCATCGAACAGCAGAAGGCATTTGAGGATGTTAAGAAGGCATTGATGAGCGCCCCAGCATTAGGTCTACCTGATCATACACGTCCATTCTACTTATATGTACACGAGCAAAGAAGGATGGCTGTGGGAGTACTGACACAGTACTTGGGATCATGGCAACGACCTGTTGCATATATGTCTAAACAACTGGATGCAGTGGCCAGTGGTCTTCCACCTTGTCTAAGAGCCGTAGCTGCCGCCGCCATGCTGGTATTTGAAGCTGACAAGCTCACTCTGGGTCAGGAACTCTACGTGCGAGTCCCGCACGCAGTACAGACGTTGCTAGACTATAAGACTTGGTTTAGCAATAGCCGTATGACTAAGTATCAAGCCATGTTATGTGAGAACCCGAGAGTGCATCTTGAAACTGTCAATACCTTGAACCCAGCTACCCTTTTGCCACAACCTACTGAGAGTCAACATGATTGCCTGGAGGTGATGGATGAAGTGTTCTCAAGCAGACTGGATCTTCGTGATTTTCCCATCCAGAACCCCGATGTCCAGTACTATACGGACGGCAGTAGTTACGTGAAAGAAGGAATTCACTACGCAGGATACGCAGTGACAACCATAGACAAGGTGATAGAAGCTCGGCCATTGTCAAAAGGAACATCGGCACAGAAGGCAGAATTAATCGCACTCACATGAGCGTTAGAATTGGCTGAAGGATTGAGGGTAAACATCTATACGGACTCAAAGTATGCGTTTTTAACCACTCATGCCCATGGAGCCTTGTATAAAGAAAGAGGACTACTGAACTCAGAGGGTAAAGAAATCAAGTACGCAGCTGAGATATTACAACGATTGGAAGCCATATGGGAGCCGAAGGAAGTTGGTATCATACATTGACGAGCGCATCTGAAAGGTGATGGTGATGTGGTGAAAGGAAATCGGATGGCAGATAATGCAGCCAAGCGTGCCGCTGAATCAGGACAACAGGAATATGTGGAGGGTATAGCTGCTCTCATACCGACCCCTCTGTCTCAGTGGACTCAAGTTTATACAGCTCAAGAAGAAGAGTGGCTAAAGACTGAAGCTGGAAAATATTTGGAGAATAATTGGTATCAGTTAGAAGATGGAAGGATAGTTATTCCAGCATCGCTAGCTGTAGAAATTGTCCAGAACTATCACAATTGGACACATTCCGGGAGAGATGGTATGGAAGAATCTCTTAGAAAGCATTTCTACATACCAAGATTGTCCAACTTGACTCAAGCCATTGTACGAAGATGTGTGTTATGTGCCAAAAACAACGCAAGGCAAGGTCCAGTGAAACCACCGGGAGTCCAGTACATGGGAGGGCTCCCTATGTCCGATCTGCAAATAGACTACACGGTAATGCCTAAATCCGGCGGACATCGTTACCTACTAGTAGCTGTGTTCTACTCAGGATGGGTAGAAGCATGTCCCACTCGTATAGAGAAAGCAGGAGAAGTTGTGCGATTTCTGTTGCGGGAAATAATACCCCGATATGGACTACCATGTTCTATAGGATCAGATAATGGTCCAGCCTTTGTTCACCAGTGCCTACAACAACTGACTCATATGCTTGGTATTAAGTGGAAACTTCATACGGCATATAGGCCTCAGAGTTCTGGGAAAGTGGAAAGGATGAATAGAACTATTAAGAGCCAATTGGCAAAAATGTGTCAAGAAACCCAACTCAAGTGGAATGTTCTTTGCCAATAGCTCTGTTGCGCATTCGTAGTACACCTACCAGAAGGATGGTCTCTTACCTTTTGAAATTATGTATGGGCGTCCACCTCCCGTACTTAGTAACTTAAGGGGGGATTTGAGTCAGTTGGGAGAAGGAATTACCCGGCAGCAGTTGGGGAGTTGGGTAAAACTATGGAGGAGGTACAGAAATGGGTACAAGATAGGTTACCTGTGAATATTTATCCACCTGTCCATTCTTATCATCCAGGAGACCAAGTTTGGATAAAGGAGTGGAACAGTGTACCGTTGGGGCCAAAGTGGAGGGGTCCTTATGTTGTTCTTTTGTCTACCCCAACAGCTATAAAGGTGGCCGAAGTGATTCAGTGGATTCATCACTCCAGGGTTAAACCAGCAGCAGCAGATTCTTGGCAGGCTTCACCAGATCCTGAGAATCCCTGCAAGATCCGGTTGAAGAGAGTGACCCAGTTGGATTGAAAGTGATTTTTGAGAAGAGTTCTGTTACAAGGGAACATCAACAAAAATCTACAAGTAGGTGTTTTGGCGGCCACAATAAAGCCTGACCACCTGCCTACGTTTCATAGCCAGAGTGTCTTGAAGGGATCTCTGTGAAGGAAAGTGAGGATCAGAAGGACTCCATTCCCTGCAGCCCTCACATCCTGGAAGCTGAGGTGCCATCGCACGGTCGAAGAGTTAGGAAGAAGATGTCAGGAGTGATGTGTTTAATAATGTATTTATGTGTGTTTTTAATTATTCAGGAAGGTAGAGGTACCGACACAACAGGCTGTGAGGTTTGCATTAAGACTTCGAAAACCGGCAATCGTATTTCCCAGACCCTTATTTGGCATTCCCAGTATGAGTGTAAAGGACATGTATCTAAGTGTAGATACTTAGGCATAGATTATAGTGTATGCCATTTAGGAGCAGGAGAACCTAAGTGTTTTAGTCCTGAGTATCGACCCCGTACAATTTGGTTGACTATTCGGAATGGAGACTCACAGGGGACCCTGATAAATAAGACCATACTAGAAACCGTACATTCTCCAGGTGTTTTGCTATTTGATGCATGTAAGGCGATATCAGGTGGTAGAAAACCGTGGAATGTATGTGGCGATCTTAAATGGGAAAGAACGTATGGGTCTAATGATAAGTATATTTGCCCCAGTAGTAAGTATAAATATATAGATCCAAAATACCCAAATAAAGAATACAATTATTGTCCGGATTGGTCCTGTGTGGGGTGGGCAACCTGGGGACAGACAGTAGATAAGGATAGGATCGTCACTAAGTTGCCTACCAAGCCATATTGTAAGTCTAGGGAGTGTAAACCAGTCCATATACTTATCAATGACCCAGAACTATTCATAGATAGGTTTGGGAACTTATTTGGGTTCCAGATATATGGAACAGGTTTGGATCCTGGGACAATATTGTTTATAGGAATAGAGACCGATACTGTGGCAACCCAGACCCATCAGGTCTTTCATTCCTTCTATGAGGAGATGAGTGCGGAAAATAAGATCCCCCATAATGCGAAAAACTTATTCATAGATTTAGCCGAAAGCATTGCTGGTAGTCTTAATGTAACCAACTGCTATGTGTGTGGAGGTACTAATATGGGAGACCAATGGCCATGGGAAGCAAAGGAGGTAATGTATTCCGGTTCTGAGACAGTTGAACAGTTAATATCTTCTAAAACTGATTATCAAGTGAGGTTATAGGTTATGTTTGCATAGCAAGGAAAGGAATAATGTTTAATACATCTGTAGGAGAATTGACTTGTCTAGGGCAAAAAGCTTATAATGATGATACAAAAGATACAACTTGGTGGTCAGCTTCAAATGTCTCAGAACCACCTAATCCGTTTGCAATTTATACCAGTTTAAAGGATGTGTGGTTTGACCTATCTGCTACATCTAGTTGGAAAGCCCCAGCAAATTTGTACTGGATCTGTGGTAAGAAAGCCTATTCGGAGTTACCACAGGACTGGGAAGGGGCATGTGTATTAGGTATGCTCAAACCATCCTTCTTCTTGTTGCCAATTGAAACAGGAGAGACTTTGGGAGTTAAAGTGTATGATGTAAATCATAGAAAGAAAAGGGGACCCCTAGAGATAGGTACCTGGGAAGATAATGAGTGGCCTCCCCAGCGTATTATAGATTATTATGGGCCAGCTACGTGGACAGAGGATGGTACTTATGGATACAGAACCCCAATATACATGCTTAACCGTATCATAAGATTACAGGCAGTGGTTGAGATAATTACCAATGAAACATCACAAGCGCTTAATCTCCTAGCAAAGCATAACACTAGGATGAGGACAGCCGTCTACCAAAATAGATTAGCCTTGGATTACCTATTGGCAGTAGAGGGAGGTGTATGTGGGAAGTTTAATCTAAGCAATTGTTGTCTTCAAATAGATGATGAAGGTCAAGCAATAGCTGAGCTTACTAGCCATATGGTTAAACTAGCACATGTGCCTACTCAAGTATGGAAAGGGTATAATCCGAGTACTTGGTTTGGTAATTGGTACGAGCAGCTTGGAGGACTCAAGGCACTGGTAGGTGGAGTCATGCTAATCTTGATGTTGTGTCTCCTACTGCCGTGTCTGATTCCTTTGGTAGTTAGGTCTGTGCAGAGCATTATAGAGAATATAGCAGAGAGAAAGGCCGCTGCACAGATAATGGCTGTTTGCAGGTACGAGGCTTCAAATCAAGGAGAACACGTACAGGAAGAGGAATGCTGAGGGATTCGTATCTCTAGAGAGTCGCAAAGTCTAGTCTGGTTTATGGCAACTTGAGGTGTAAGCAAACCCTGATTAAGTGATGCATCTGGGATTATGAAATATCAGAAGCATCAAAGGGGGGAATGTGGTGGAATCTCTGTAAAAATAAATTTAGTAGGCCGAGATTGCCACGTGGTATGTGCACGTGCATATGCTGATGTATCGGTCGGTTGGTTGCACGCGGCAACGATACAATCAGTAGTGTAAGGAGCATGTGCAGGAATACAGGATATAAGAGTATTCCCCTCCTCCATTGTGCTGGGCAAGCCAAGTGGTCAAACAGGAAAGTTAGTCTTTATTCTGTTGATTGGGTTAGAGTACATGTAGGTGAAACTGATTATAGGAGGAGCTATATGTCTATATAAGGGACCTACACTGTACGATCAGGACTCAGATTTTAGCTGTTTTTGGTGACATCAGTCCCTCTGAGTCCCGGTCGGTGAATCGAATAAAGAATCTCTTCCTTCCTGAAGAAACCTGTGTCCATCTCTCTGTGCTTGGCTTCCGTCAGTTTCTCCGGTATCAATACATAGGTAACAGGTTTGCAGTTTCAGTCTGGAATATCTTGCATTTTAGTTATCAAAACTGCAACCCCTTAACTAATACAATGTTCATCTTAGCCATTTTAGGTAAAGACAAAAGACATTCCTTGTTTTGTTTCTTTGACAGTCACTGATGACAGTGAGTGGGCTACTGCGGTGTGTTAGATTGTTGTTGTCACAGAATCACCCTGATGTTCTACCAAAGTCAAATGCACAGCTAGATATCCTAAGGCATGGAGCCAGTGAAAGCCCTAAGACTTTGGAACCCCTGCTTGACCTTGGGCTAGGCCTTACAGAAACATAGCATTTATCCCCAAATAACAGTCCTAAATGTGGAAATTCACATGTCATTCTAACATAAAATTTAAACTCTCATATTGTATATCACCTGTTTATGTTCACATGATACAGTTGTTATCTTTGTTTACATGTTTAAGAGCTTGAAAAGCTCATAATGACTCTCGGAAGTTCAACATTTATTAGCAAATGCCTTATCACTGAACTTGATTTGTTCTAATCTTTCCAGAACAGAGTGGACATATTTCATCATCAGTCGATTGAAATACGTGCTGCACCTCCCAGTGGAATGTTGAGAGCTAATCCACTCAACTGAGAAAAACTTTTTTTGGGATTCCTTGATTAGCTGAGGTAGCAGAGGCTGTCACTAGACGTTTTTGTAATCAATATATGTATTTGGGAATTATGGCTTTAAAGTCCATCAGTCATAGCATGCAGTACTGAAACAGAGAGCTTAGAAAAAAATCTCTTTATGTATCATGTTAAGAGTTAGCAAAACCTCAGCTATGATAAGACCAAGTGACAGGATTATTGAGTGAAGTTTTTTTATCTTCTGCATAGTTTTCCAAGGATTTATGTTAGTGGTTGCCACAAAATAATGACACTGCTGGTAATCTTATTGTCACGTGCTTATTTTAATGATAGTAGAAACTAAACCTACACCTAGGCAGGGCCGTCTTTACCGCGGGGCAAACGGGGCAGCTGCCCCGGGCCCAGTTACTCCTGGGGGGCCCGAAGCAGCTGCACCGTGGGCCCGGTGGCCTCAAGCATTTCTCCCACCCAAGGAGGCCCACCGGGTGGCCCATGCACAAAGGGCCACCCGGTGGGCTTCTGTCAGCAGGGTCAAGTCATGCGCTCTGGCTCTCTCTCTTGCTTTTCGGCTAGCGGCTGGGAGAAAGTGATGGCCGCAAGTCACTTCTTCCCATAAAGAGAGAAGACGCGTGGGAGGAGGAAGAGGCAGAGCGGGGGGGGTCTGGGCCGAACGAGCCAGACCCAACTCCCAACAGTTCAGCCACCAGTGGGAAAGCCACCCTCCAAGGTAGGAAACTTGAGGGTGGGTTTAATAGTGCAAAATTGTGTGTGTGTGTGTCAGTAAGTGTATGTGTCAGTATGTCTGCCAGTGTGTGTCAGTATGTCTGCCAGTAAGTCTGTCAGTGTATGTATCGGTATGCCTGTCAGTGTGTGTCAGTAGGCCTGTCAGTGTGTGTGTCAGTATGTCTGTCAGTGTGTCTTTGAATGTATGTCAGTATGTCTTACTATATGTGTGTGTCAATGTCATTTCAGTGTATGTGTCAGCGTGTCAGTATGCCTGTGTGTGTGCCTGTGAATGTGTGTCAGTATATGTGTGTGTATCAGCATGTCTGTTAGTGTATGTGTCTGCATGTGTTCATATGTATGTCAGTGTGTGCATGTCTGTATCAGTATGGCTCTTTGTGTTAGTATGTCAGTGTGTATGTGTGTTGGTGAATGTGTCAGTATGTCTGTCAGTGTGTCAGTATGTCTGTGTGTCTCTCAGTATATATCTGTCTGTCTATGTGTCAGTATGTCTGTCAAAGTATGTCTATCAGTGTATGTTTGTGTGTAAGTTTGTCTGTCTCTGTGTATCTGTATCTATATGTTGTCATTGTGTGTGTGTGTGCGTGTGTGTGTGTGTCAGTGTGTATATATGTGTGTGTATCTGTATAAAGTCTGTGTGTATCTTTGTATCTGCAAGCGTGCCAGGTGTATATATGTGTGTCTGTGTAACTGCATGTGTGTCAGTGTTTGTATCTTTGTGTATGTCAGGATGTGTATTGGTGTGTCTGTTATGTGTGTCAGTGTGTATCTGTATGTTGTCTTTGTGTGTTTCGGTGTATCTGTATGTTGTCAGTATGTCTATCTGTATGTTATTAGTATGTGGGTCTGTGTATCTGAATGTGCGTCAGGCTGTGTATCTATGTGTCAGGTTGTGTATTTGTGTGTCAGTGTGTGTCTGCATGTGTTTCAGTGTGTGTATATCTACGTGTGTGTTTGTGTATGTATATGTGCATACATCTCAACATTCACACGCTAACACTATACACAAATACACCCCTTCATTCAAGCTTCAGCACTACATACAAATACGTCTGTGTTAAACACCAACATTATACAGGGAGTGCAGAATTATTAGGCAAGTTGTATTTTTGAGGATAAATTTTATTATTGAACAACAACCATTTTCTCAATGAACCCAAAAAACTCATTAATATCAAAGCTGAATATTTTTCGAAGTAGTTTTTAGTTTGTTTTTAGTTATAGCTATTTTAGGAGGATATCTGTGTGTGCAGGTGACTATTACTGTGCATAATTATTAGGCAACTTAACAAAAAACAAATATATACCAATTTCAATTATTTATTCTTACCAGTGAAACCAATATAACATCTCAACATTCACAAATATACATTTCTGACATTCAAAAACATAACAAAAACAAATCAGTGACCAATATAGCCACCTTTCTTTGCAAGGACACTCAAAAGCCTGCCATCCATGGATTCTGTCGGTGTTTTGATCTGTTCACCATCAACATTGCGTGCAGCAGCAACCACAGCCTCCCAGACACTGTTCAGAGAGGTGTACTGTTTTCCCTCCTTGTAAATCTCACATTTGATGATGGACCACAGGTTCTCAATGGGGTTCAGATCAGGTGAACAAGGAGGCCATGTCATTAGATTTTCTTCTTTTATACCCTTTCTTGCCAGCCACGCTGTGGAGTACTTGGACGCGTGTGATGGAGCATTGTCCTGCATGAAAATCATGTTTTTCTGCTCGAAGAAGGTGTCTTCCAGAAACTGGCAGTAGGACTGGGAGTTGAGCTTGACTCCATCCTCAACCCGAAAAGGCCCCACAAGCTCATCTTTGATGATACCAGCCCAAACCAGTACTCCACCTCCACCTTGCTGGCGTCTGAGTCGGACTGGAGCTCTCTGCCCTTTACCAATCCATCCATCTGGCCCATCAAGACTCACTCTCATTTCATCAGTCCATAAAACCTTAGAAAAATCAGTCTTGAGATATTTCTTGGCCCAGTCTTGACGTTTCAGCTTGTGTGTCTTGTTCAGTGATGGTCGTCTTTCAGCCTTTCTTACCTTGGCCATGTCTCTGAGTATTGCACACCTTGTGCTTTTGGGCACTCCAGTGATGTTGCAGCTCTGAAATATGGCCAAACTGGTGGCAAGTGGCATCTTGGCAGCTGCACGCTTGACTTTTCTCAGTTCATGGGCAGTTATTTTGCGCCTTGGTTTCTCCACACGCTTCTTGCGACCCTGTTGACTATTTTGAATGAAACGCTTGATTGTTCGATGATCACGCTTCAGAAGCTTTGCAATTTTAAGAGTGCTGCATCCCTCTGCAAGATATCTCACTATTTTTGACTTTTCTGAGCCTGTCAAGTCCTTCTTTTGACCCATTTTGCCAAAGGAAAGGAAGTTTCCTAATAATTATGCACACCTGATATAGGGTGTTGATGTCATTAGACCACACCCCTTCTCATTACAGAGATGCACATCACCTAATATGCTTAATTGGTAGTAGGCTTTCGAGCCTATACAGCTTGGAGTAAGACAACATGCATAAAGAGGATGATGTGGTCAAAATACTCATTTGCCTAATAATTCTGCACTCCCTGTATGTATACACAACCCTGCATTCAAAAACCAACACTACACATAAATACATGCTTACATTCAAACGCGAACACCACATACATACATATTCCATACAAAATCCTGTTTACATTGAAACACACAAAAACTGTTTAGTGCTAAATACGAACCTTCAAACAATGCAGGGGTAAATGGTAGAGCCCTAGCTGTCAAGGCATTGCTGGAGTTGCACGACAGATGGGGATGTACCTTTTAAACATCCTTTCAATATGGAGGCCTAAAAATATATTCTTGCACCTCTCTACTTTAGGTTGCCACTGCGTTAAGGGTGATAACATGATTGCACACCTGGGGAGGTTGTACAGGGTCCAGGGGCCCAAGCAAATGCTTTGCCCAGGGTCCAATCAATATTAAAGACGGCCCTGCACCTAGGAGAGTATTTTAGTGAATTGATAATCACATGTTAAACTAAGCTAATAGTAACAGTGGCAGAACTAATATAAAGAGCCAAAGTTAGTGTCCAAAACTAGATCTTCAATTGACATGCAACTCTCATGATGATTTAGTAGCTGGGGATCTACCATTTGCCCATCCTTGCAGGGTTGTATATGTGAGCAGTGTGTTAAAATATAAACAGGATTTTGTATGCAGTATGTGTGTAATATAAGTGTAATATAGATGAAGTTCTGGAATTTGATCACTGGGACGTATGCACAAACAGTTAGGTTCAGAAATATTTGGACACTGACACAAGTTTTTTTTTTGGCTGTTTACAAAATAAGTTACAGTTACATAATGAATATGGGCTTAAAGTACAGTTTCTCAATTTTAATTTGCGGTAATTCACATCCAAATTGGAGAAAGGGTTTAGGAATTACAGCTTGTTAATATGTAGCCATCTCTTTCAATAGACAAAATGTAGTTGGACAATCGACTCAAAAGCTGTTTCATGGACAGGTGTGGGCTATTCCTTTATTATTTCTTCACCAATTAAGCAGGTAAAAGGTGTGGAGTTGATTCCAGGTGTGGCATTCACACTTAGAAGCTGTTGCTGTGAACAAACAACATGCAATCAAAGGGACTCTCAATGCAAGTAAAACAGTCTATCCTTGGGCTAAAAAATCAAATAAAGAGATAGAAGGAACGTTATGAGTGGCCAATCAACAGTTTGGCACATTCTGAAAAAAAAGAATGCACTGGGGTGCTCTGCAACACATAAAGACCTGGACGTACAAGGGAAACAACAGTAATGGATGATCATAGGATCCTTTCCATAGTAAAGAAAAACCCTGTCACAACATCCAGCCAAGTGAAGAACACTCTCCATATCATTATCCAAGTCTGCAATAAAGAGAAAACTTCAAGAGGGTTCACCACAAGGTGCATTCACAAGTCTCAAAAATAGAAAGGCCAGCATACCACATCATCTGTAATCACGATGGAGGCAGTGTAATGGCATGGACATGCATGTCTTCCATTGACACTGGGTCACTAGTGTTTATTGATGATGTGACAGAAGACAGAAGCAGACAGATGAATTCTGAAGTGTATAGGGATATATTGTCTGCTCAGATTCAGACAAACTCACCGAAGTTGATTGGATGGTGCTTCACTTTACAGATGTAAAATGACTCAAAACATACTGTGAAAGAAACCGAGGAGTTTTCTAAGGCAAAGAAGTGGAATATTCTGCAAAGGCCAAGTCAATCGCCTGATCGAGCATGCATCTCACTTACTGAAGACAAAACGTAAGACAGAAAGACCCACAAACAACTATTCTACCTATCTACTTCTCTACTCCTACCCTTACCTTTTGTGTCATTTTACCTCGATCATGTAAGCTTAATGAGCAGGCTCCTCAACCCCTCTCTTCCAACTTGTCTGGTTACAATTACATGTTTGTTAGTCCACCCATTGTACATCGCTGCAGAATTTGTTGGCACCAAGAAAATTATAATATTAACAAATGAAGACAGCTGCAGTAAAGGCATGGCAAAGCATCACAAAGTAAGAAACCCAGTGTTTAGTGATGTCCATGTATTCCAGACTTCAAGCCATCATTGTCTGGAAAGGATTCTCGACAAAGTATTAAAAATTTACATTTTATTTATGATTGTGTTAATTTGTCCAATTACATCTGAGTCCATGAAATAATGGGACTCTGAATGAAAATGGTTGTAATTCCTAAATGTTTCATTCAATATTTTTGTTCAACCCCTTGCATTAAAGCTGAAAGTCTGCACTTCAATTACATCTCAACTGTTTCATTTGAACTCCATTGTGCTGGTTTACGGCACCAAAATTATGAAAATTGTGTCAGTGTCTAAATATTTACAGACCTAACTGTATACTGTCACACACACACAGATCAACATATACACTGACAAAAAGAAGATACACACTGATATACAGCTGGACATAAACAGGTGCCAACAATCTAAATTTTGCCAGGACAGTCCTGCATTTTGGGGGAAGGTGGATAAGCAAAACTGGAAGGTATGATGCAGACTGAAAGTTTAGTCTCAGCTGCTCATGTCATTTTATCCAAGCTATGCATGTGCATGCACAATATGGGCTGAGCTTTCTTGACTCCCAGGTGAGTGATTTTAGTCGCGAACTGCTGTTCTATCAGTGCACCTAACCCAATTCACAGTTAACTGGGCTCTATGTAAAAATATAGCAGCCGTGGTATGACTGTTTTCATTAAGTGATGATTTTAACCGTGCTTAGGATGTAATCTACTTATCCCATAAACCCTTGCTGGACAAAATATATACAAATAGAATTAGACTTTATGGACCAGAGAGAGGTGGGTGGTCCCAACTGGTTAGGGCAGGGAATTTTAAAAGATATCTTCTTTTGTTTATTTTTTTTTATTTTTTGCAATATTTTTAATGCATTATCTATATAATGCATTCATATATTAGGTGTTCATTTTCCCTTACTGTTTCTCTTAAATAAAGCTCTGGAGAATTTTTAGCTGCTTGATACCATAAGTGGTGATTTGGGTCGCATAGAGTCCCAAAAGCAGAATATATGACTAATTGAAACAGTTCTAAGACAAACAGGCCCTCCGGTACCTCCTGTCTAAATTCCAAAGCTTTTACTCATACGTTCAAGAGAAAAATACTGCCAAAATCCAAACTGTTATTGTAATTAGACTCGGATGGCTTCCTGGCCTTTGGCATGAGGCCAATGTCATATTGTCAGAAATTCCAAATTTTGTAGTCATAGTAAAAACAAAGGGCCAGCTAAACTAAAACTAAAAATGCTGTACCCTCAGACCATTTATATACTACATATATTATACTATACTAGGATCTTGATGGCTGGCAAATATTTAAATTCTATACCGCCCTCTTTTCACTGTAAGCTGCCCCTCCTATTATACACAATATATCTTGTATCTCCGATTATGCCCTATTCATCCTACAACTGTTAAAGCAGCTTGTGGTTTTGATCACACCCTAGACCAGGGGTAGGCAAGCTATGATACGTGTGCCATGCACGGCACGTGTGCCTCAGCCCAAGTGTCTTTGTATGGCACTCAATGTTGCCAGAACCAAACAGGGTCTTGTCTATCAGGAGTCCCAGTGAAACTTCAGATATCTGCTTATACGAAAAGGTGGTAAGGGACAATCCTTAATAACTTCCTCCCAGCACTTGTGAATGGGAATCAACACTGGAGTAGAGGAGCCTGCAGCTGTTGTTGCAGTTCCTGTCCTTGAGCTGTACCTGGCCAGCCTGTTCCCCACTGGAACCCAAGGAAGCCACCCACACTGCTAGATATACACAGCAATGTAGAATAACCCTCCCCTCATACAAAAAATACGAACAGCCCACATACAAACATATACACAATCCCCACAAACTCAACACCACTAACAATCCACATACATGCAACAACCACACGTGCAAGATCCCAAACAGCCCCACACATCCACACAATGTGACATATCCATCTACACACACAATTCCACAAGCAGCCCCCATACGTAGGTATCATACACAACACCACAAACTACTTGTCAATATATAGAACATAATAGCTCATATATGCACGATACAAAGCAACTGCAGCATAAATAACACAAGCAGAATACGGCGACATGCACACATCACTTTAAAAAAAAATAGGACCCGGAACGCTATGGGATATCACAATCTTATTTCGGCACAGTATTGCTAAAAGGTTGCTTCCCCTGCCCTAGACATTAAACTTATATTAAAGTTTAACTTGTTATATGGATGACATGACCCATGCACTTTGCTCATTCAGAATTCTTCCAAGGCTCCCTCCTTGTAATTAGATCATTTTAAAATTTTTATAATTTATATAATTTAAATATTCCTCAGCCCTATGGGTTAAATTAACTCTGCATGCTTAGGTTAGGAAAGATATCTCTTGGACTAAGAGTAAAATGCATGCTTAGGTTAGGAAAGATATCTCTTGGACTAAGAGTAAAATAATACCCCATAGGGGTCAACAAGCTCACTCATGCCCCTAATCAGTGGGCCGTGGGTAGGGGCATGTCTACTAAGCAGCAAGCAGCCAGTGGCTATTGCTGCCCAGTTGCTCATACAAAAAAGGGGACCTGACATATTTACCCCAGCCCCCACAGTGGGGCTACAAATAAATAATAAAATGGACTGGACATATTGTCATCCCCCCATGCCCACACCCACTGCTTGCAGGTGGGGACTTGTAAATAGAGTTAATTGAGATACCTTGGGTCCTCCACTTAGCCCCTACCCATGAGCGATAGATGGGAGTGCTATTTGTAATAAAAGGAGGGACCCCTGCCTGCCTCAGCCCCCACCCTTATGGATGAGTTGGGGCTAATAATATAATATATACTATTGCCCATCTCTTAAACTTAGGAGTACTTTAAACCCCATCCACCCAGTGGCTGGGGGTTCCTAAGCCCCTAGCCAACCAACCCTGCAATAAACAATACCTACCCTAATAAAAAAAATATCCTTACCATCAGATGTCTTCTATCTTTGCTCCTTTTTTTTAACCCCAAAAGGACAAAATGAAAAAACATTAAAGTCCTATTAAAAAAGACGAAATTGCCATCAAAACAAATTTTTTTTTAAAAAAAGTGGGGTATCATCTCCACAATGCCTATTGTGGAATGGGTGACACTTTGTCCCCCCTGCTTTATTATTTGTCTGTAGCCCCATTGTGGGAGCTGAGGGACCTGTGTCTGATCCCCTTTATTGAGGTACAGAATGAGCAGCAATAGCTGTTCAGTTGTTGGTCTTTTATGACAGTATACATGCCCCAACCTGCAACAAGATGGGCATGAGGGCGGTTGCAAACCTCCCTTGTAACATATCGGGATCATGTTGACCCCATAAGGACCCCCTTTTTGGGGGTTGACCCACATTTTAATTGTTAAATTAGTTCTGCCCCCATTGCCTTCCAATTTTAACCCTTCAATTGCTCCAATGAAAGGGTTAAACATGTATTCAATATATTAGATATTGATACCGGAGAAACTGACGGAAGCCAAGCACAGAGAGATGGACACAGGTTTCTTCAGGAAGGAAGAGATTCTTTATTGGATCACCGATCGGGACTCAGAGGGACTAGCGTCACCAAAATACAGCAAAGTCTGAGTACTGAATACATAGAGTACATTCCTTATATAGCACTGTAGCTCCTCCCACAATTAACTACACCCACACATACCCTTAACCTATTTAATAAATAGAGTCTAAACTCATCCATCCGGTCTAACCACGTGGCTCATCTGATACAAAGGAGAGGGACGCGTAATTCCAGTTCTTACATTCCTGCACCTGGTCAGTACAGTGATAACAGTATCTTAGCTACGTGTAATTAACTAACTGATACTACAAACACATATACATACATATGCCTTGTGGCAATCTTAGCCTGCTAAACTTGTATTTTACTGGAATTACATCACATTCCCCCCTTTGATGCCTCTGATATTTCACAATTACTTGAGGCATCACTTAACCTTGGTTTGCATATACCTCAGGTTACCATGAACCAGACCAGACTTATCTTATGATGTGAATCTTTTAACACTCATCTTCCTGCATTGGTTCTCCTTGATCTAGAGCCTTATACTTATATATCGCCATTATCTGTGCAGCAGCCTTCCTCTCTGCTATACTTCCTATCAGGCTTTGCACAGACCTAACTACTAAGGGTATAAGACACGGTAGGAGTAGACACAACAGTAAAATCAGTAGGACTCCACCTACCACTGCCTTAAGCCCTCCAAACCACTCATACCAGCTACCAAACCAACTACTTGGATTGTACCCTTTCCATACCTGAGTAGGCACATGCACTAGTTTAACCATATGGCTAGTAAGCTCAGCTATTGCTTGCCCTTCGTCATCTATTTGAAGACAGCAATTGCTCAGGTTAAACTTCCCACATACACCTCCCTCTACTGCCAAAAGGTAATCCAAGGCTAATCTATTTTGGTACACTGCTGTCCTCATCCTGGTATTATGCTTCGCTAGAAGATTGAGTGCTTGTGAGGTCTCATTAGTAATAATCTCAACCACCGCCTGTAATCTTATAATACGGTTGAGCATATAAATTGGGGTTCTATAACCAAAGGTACCATCTTCTGCCCACGTGGCTGGCCCATAATAATCTATGATACGCTGGGGAGGCCATTCATTATCTTCCCAGGTGCCTATCTCTAAGGGTCCCCTTTTCTTCCTATGATTCACATCATACACTTTAACACCTAAAGTCTCACCT
This sequence comes from Pelobates fuscus, assembly GCF_036172605.1. NCBI lineage: Eukaryota > Metazoa > Chordata > Amphibia > Anura > Pelobatidae > Pelobates > Pelobates fuscus. The sequence continues at coordinate 152,500,509 of NC_086319.1, forward strand.
GTTTCAATCGGTAACAAGAAGAAGGATGGTTTGAGCATACCCAACACACATGCCCCTTCCCAGTCCTGTGGCAACTCCGAATAGGCTTTCTTACCACAGATCCAGTACAAATTTGCTGGGGCTCTCCAGGTAGATGTGATGGATAAATCAAACCACACATCCTTTAAACTGGCATATCTAGCAAACGGGTTAGATGGTTCTGAGACATTTGAAGCCGACCACCAAGTTGTATTTTTAGTATCATCATCATAAGCTTTTTGCCCTAGACAAGTTAATTCTCCTACAGAAGTATTATACATTATTCCTTTCCTTGCTATGCAAACATAACCTATGATGGAGGTCTTTAATCTCCACTCAGATTTACCTCTAACACTCAAATGATAATCGGCTTGTGTAGATATTAGTTGGTCAACTGCCTCAGAACCGGACATTACCTCCTTTGCTTCCCAAGGCCATTGGTCTCCCATGTTAGTACCTCCACACACATAGCAGTTGGTAACATTAAGACTACCGGCAATACTTTCAGCTAGGTCAATGAACAGGTTTTTAGCGTTATGGGGGATCTTATTATCTATACTCATCTCTTCATAAAAGGAATGGTATACTTGATGAGTCTGGGAGGATACCGTATCAGTCTCTATTCCTATAAACAATAATGTCCCAGGATCTAAACCCGTCCCGTATATCTGAAACCCAAATAAATTTCCATACTTATCTAGGAACTTGTCGGGGTTATTAATAAGTATATGGACTGGGTTGCATTCCATAGACTTACAATAAGGGCTAGTCGGCAACTTAGTCACTATCATGTCTTTATCTACTGTCTGTCCCCAAGTCGCCCACCCCACACAAGACCAATATGGACAAAAGTTATAGTCTTTATTTGGGCATCTAGGACTCACATATTTATTTTTACTACTGGGACAAATATATTTATCATTAGACCCATACGTCCTCTCCCATCTAAGATCCCCACATACATTCCACGGTTTTCTACCACTTGATATCGCCTTACATGCATCAAATAGCAGAACACCCGAAGAATGTACGGATTCTAACACCGTCTTATTAATTAGGGTCCCCTGAGGATCTCCATTCCTGAGAGTCAACCAAATTGTACGAGGTTGATACTCTGGACTGAAGCACTTAGGTTCTCCTACTCCTAAATGGCACACACTATAGTCTATATTTAGGTATCTACATCTTGATACCTCTCCTTTACATTCGTATTGTGAATGCCAAATTAGGGTTTGGGAAATATGGTTACCTGTTCTCGTAGTCTTAATGCATACCTCACAGCTAGGAGTGTCGGTACCTCTACCTTCCTGAATATAAAAACACATATAAATAAACACAATCAAAAGCACATCTTTCGCCGTCATCCTCAGTCTTCGTCCGTGCGATGGAACCTCAGCTTCCAGGATGTGAGGGCTGCAGGGAATGGAGTTCTGCTCGTCTTCACAGGTGTCCCTTCGAGACTTTCCTGGCTTATACACTATGTGTTGGTAAGCGGACAGGCTTTATTATGGCCTTCTCACTCACACCTGTAACAATAAAATTTGTAATCCACAATAATTCCTCGTTACTCCGACTGAGTAGTGCGTTTCAACCGGATCTTGCAGGGATTCTCTGGATCTGCTGTAATTTGCCAAGAATCGACTGCTGCTGGTTTAACCCTGGAGTGATGTATCCACGGAGTTACTTCGGCTACTTTTATCGCTGTAGGGGTAGACAAAAGAACAACATAAGGACCTCTCCACTTGGGCCCTAACGGTACATTATTCCACTCTTTAATCCACACTTGGTCTCCTGGATGATAACTATGAACAGGGGGATAAATATTCACAGGTAATCTATCTTGTACCCATTTCTGTACCTCCTCCATAGTCTTACCCAACTCTACAACCTGCTGCCGGGTAATTCCTTCTCCCAACTGACTCAAGTCCCCCCTTAAGTTACCAAGTACGGGAGGTGGTCGCCCATACATGATTTCAAAAGGAGAGAGGCCCATCCTTCTGGTAGGGGTACTGCGGATTCGCAATAAAGCTATGGGTAAGAGAACGTTCCACTTAAGTTGGGTTTCCTGACACATTTTAGCCAACTGGTTCTTTATAGTTCTATTCATTCTCTCTACCTTACCAGAACTCTGGGGTCTATATGCAGTATGAAGCCTCCACTTTATACCAAGCATATGAGTCAGTTGTTGTAGGCACTGATGAACAAAAGCTGGACCATTGTCCGATCCTATAGAACAGGGTAGTCCATATCGGGGTATTATTTCTCGTAGCAGGAATCTTACAACTTCTCCTGCTTTCTCTGTACGAGTAGGACATGCTTCTACCCAGCCTGAATAGGTGCACACAATTACCAACAGGTAACGATGTCCACCCGATTTAGGCATTACTGTAAAGTCTATTTGTAGATCGGACATGGGGAGTCCCCCCATAAACTGGACTCCTGGTGGCTTTACTGGTCCTTGTCTTGCATTATTCTTAGCACACGTTACACATCTGCGTACAATGGCCTGAGTCAAGTTGGACAATCTTGGTATGTAGAAATGTTTCCTGAGAGATTCTTCAGTACTGTCTCTCCCAGAATGTGTCCCGTTGTGATAATTTTGGACAATTTCTACCGCTAGTGATGCTGGTATGACTATTCTTCCATCTTCTAGCTGATACCACTTGTTCTCCAAATACTTTCCCGGTTCAGTCTTTAACCACTCCTCTTCTTGAGCTGTATAAACTGGAGTCCATTGGGACAGTGGAGTTGGTATAAGAGCAGCTATATGCCCCACATACTCCTGTCTTCCTGATTCAGCAGCACGCTTAGCTGCACTATCTGCCATCCGATTTCCCTTGGTTACATCACCATCTCCTCTCAGATGCGCTCGACAATGTATGATACCGACTTCTTTCGGCTCCCACACTGCTTCCAATAGTTGTAGGATTTCAGCTGCGTACTTGATTTCTTTGCCTTCTGAATTCAGTAGTCCTCTTTCTTTATACAAAGCTCCGTGGGCATGAGTGGTTAAAAACGCATACTTAGAGTCCGTATAGATATTTACTCTTAAACCTTCAGCCAATTGTAACGCTCGTGTTAGTGCTATTAATTCTGCCTTTTGTGCTGATGTTCCTTTCGCCAGTGGCCGAGCTTCTATCACCTTGTCTATTGTTGTCACTGCATATCCTGCATAGCGGATCCCTTCTTTCACATAACTACTGCCGTCGGTGTAATATTGAACATCGGGGTTCTGGATGGGAAAATCACGAAGATCTGGTCTACTTGAAAATACTTCATCCATTACTTCCAAACAATCATGTTGACTTTCAGTAGGTTGCGGCAAAAGGGTAGCTGGATTTAAGGTGTTTACAGTCTCTAAATGCACTCTTGGGTTTTCACACAACATTGCTTGATACTTGGTCATACGGCTGTTACTAAACCAATGATTTCCTTTGTAATCCAACAACGTCTGTACTGCATGTGGGACTCGTACATAAAGTTCTTGACCCAGAGTGAGTTTATCGGCTTCAGCTACTAGCAGGGCGGCTGCAGCTACGGCTCTTAGACAAGGTGGAAGTCCGCTGGCCACTGCATCCAGTTGCTTAGACATGTAGGCAACAGGTCTTTGCCATGATCCCAAGTACTGTGTCAATACTCCCACAGCCATTCTTCTTTGCTCGTGTACATATAAGTAGAATGGTCGTGTGTGATCAGGTAGACCTAATGCTGGGGCACTCATCAAAGCCTTCTTCACATCTTCAAATGCCGTTTGCTGTTCTTGGGTCCATAAGAAGGGGTCGTGCTCTGTACCTTTGATGGCTGCGTACAGAGGTTTTGCCAGTATCGCATAGCTGGGAATCCATATCCTACAGAAGCCTGCTGCCCCCAAGAATTCTCGCACTTGTCTTCTATTCTTGGGTATTGGTATTTGGCAGACAGCTTCTTTTCTCTCTGGCCCCATAATCCTTTGACCTTCAGAGATATGGAATCCCAGATACTTGACAGTTGGCAAACACAACTGAGCCTTCTTCCTGGACACCTTGTATCCTGCCTTCCAGAGAATATGTAGTAGATCGTGCGTTGCTTGCTGACATTTTTCTTTTGTAACTGCTGCTATCAACAAGTCATCTACATATTGTAACAATACACATTCTCCTGGGATAGACTCGAAATCCAGTAGATCTTGACTTAGAGCTGAACCAAATAGGGTAGGTGAATTTTTAAACCCTTGGGGCAGTCTTGTCCAAGTCATTTGGCGTTTTGAGCCCGTTACAGCGTTCTCCCATTGGAAAGCGAAAATACATTGGCTTTCTGCGGCAATTCGGAGGCAAAAGAAGGCATCTTTGAGATCTAAGACTGTGAAGTAAGTAGCCCCGCCCGGAATTAAAGCAAGCAGGTTATATGGATTGGGTACAACTGGATGTATGCTAACAACCGCATCATTGACTGCTCTTAAGTCCTGTACAGGTCGATACTCATCTGTACCGGGCTTTTGAACAGGCAGCAATGGGGTGTTCCAGGGGGAAGTACAGAATTTTAGGATACCATACCGTATGAACTTATCCAGATAGGATTGGATGTTCTTCTTAGCCTTCTGCGGAATGTGATATTGTCTTAGGCTCACTGGATAAACCCCATGTTTCAGTTCAATTTTTATTGGTGGAATATTGCGGGCCAGTCCTGGTGGGTTGTTCTCTGCCCAAACTCCTGGTATGTTAAACAATGTCTCATCACTCCTAGGGTTTTGGCTAGTCAACACTGTATAAAGTCGCCACTCTTCTTCCTTTGGTACGGATAAAGTCATAATACCTGAAGGTCCATTAAACTTTAAGGATGTTGTTCCATTTGGTAGGAACGTAATCTGCGCTTGTAATTTTGATAGCATATCACGTCCCAGCAATTGGACTGGACATTCAGGCATATAAAGGAATTGGTGTTTTACTACGTGGCCTCCCAATGTACAGAGTCGACTTTTAAGAACCGGTTTTTCAGCACTTCTTCCAGTTGCTCCTATCACAGTAATAGTCCTTCCAGATGGAGGAGCAACTAGATTAGTCACCACTGAATGTTCAGCACCAGTGTCGATCATGAACGCACTCCTTTTCCCCCCTATTGATACATCGACCATAGGCTCCGCTCGACCAAGGGGGATGGAGCCCGGTCGGTATCAATAGTCCTCCATGACAGTGTCAGCCAATCCTACAAAGTCCCTACCTTCTCTATCGCGGGACCTTTGCGCTGCTGGAATATACCTGTCTTCCCTAACACTTCCTCTGTTCCCATTACTCCCTCTATAACCATTACTCCCTCCGGGGCCTCCTCTACCTCTCGCTCTACCTCTAAAGTTTCCGTAGCCTGCCCTGGGTTGGTCTCTCTCGTACTGCTCTCTTTGCGGACATTCGTTCCTCCAATGCCCTTCTTCCTTGCAATACGCGCATTGATCCCTACTCAAAGGCTCCCTACTCCATCTATTATTGCCTCTATCTGGGCCCCGTTTATCTACGCCTGCGATCGCTACCGCTAGCATATCAGCCTTTTTACGCATCTTGCGCTCTTCCTCTTTCTTACTTTCTGTATCCCTGTTCATATAGACCTTATTTGCTACCTCCATTAGTTGGGTGATGGACATACCTGCAAACCCTTCTAACTTTTGTAGCTTGCGCTTAATATCTCCGTATGCTTGGCTGACAAAGGCGGAGTTAACCATTCGGGAATTGTCTGCGTCTTCCGGATTAAAGGGGGTATACAAGCGGTATGCCTCCAATAATCGGTCATAAAAGACACTGGGCGCTTCATCGCTTTTCTGGATCACCTCAACTGTCTTCGACATGTTAATGGCTTTCTTTCCTCCGGCTTTCATGCCAGCAATTATAGCGTCTCTATAGGCTCTGAGTTGAACCATATCAGCACCATTTACGTTCCAATCGGGATCGGTGTTGGGATAGTGTGTCGCGGCCCATGCTGCTGGATTGGCTTGGTTCAAAGCACGGGCTCTATCCTCTAATGCTTTAATGGCTGCTTGATTTATTCTTGTCCTTTCCTCATTGTTAAATAAAGTCATTAGTAACTGCTGGCAATCAGCCCATGTCGGATTATGCGTCTGTACTATTGAGGTGAACAGATCAGTCATAGCTTGTGGTTTCTCAGTATACGAGGAATTATGGGTCTTCCAGTTTAAAAGATCGGTTGTGGTAAATGGGACATATACGAAGACTGGGTCAGCGTGTGCCATTTGACCTGCGGCATCGATATAAGCTGACCCGGGATTCAGACGAAGAGGCATCTGATAGTGCTTTAATTGTTGGGCACCAGTCAACTGTCGGGTTTGGATGGGGCTACGTAGAGAGGCGTCAGTCATGGGTTCCGGTCGGGGAGAGATAGGGTATGGGGATGTGGGAGGTCGGTTTTGGGAAAAGGTCGTAAATAAAACACTTCGAGCCGAGCTAGATGAAGCTTGACCGGAAGTCTGAAGTGGCGCCAAATCAGGATATTCGTTTCTAATGGGGGTGGATTCTGGTTCCGGAAGGGGAGATTTAGTACGAGGGGGGGTGGATCCTGTACTGGAGGAGGAAGCGGAAGTGGATGAGGGTAATGAGGGGAGGGGTGCAGGACTTCCTGCGTTTGCGTCACTTCTTCTTAACGGAAAGTAAGGGGGCGGCAAAGGGATCTCGGACTCAGGGGGCGTGTCCAAAATGGGCCTAACACCAGTCCTAGTGGACGAGCAAGTCCTAGCTACCATGAGGCGACACTGCTCCTCGTGGCATGTCTGGAGCCATTTTGGCGAGTCATTTACGGCCTGTCTCCAACAGTCAATATAAGGAAACTGGCCGTAAAGTTCAGGCCTACCCGATACAGCCACGTGTAAGCGCTGTACCAGAGTTGGATCCAAACTGCCACGTGGCGGCCATGCCGCAACCAAAGTAGGCCACTCCCTAGTACACAAAGTGACCAAACGTACAGGAGACATCTTTACCCCAAAATCACAAACTTTGAATCCCTTTTTAAAATTCTTAACCATACATCCTAAGGGATCCGGAATCGTTGACTGCGACGCACCCATACTTAACAATGGAACGTCGTCGACAACGAATACTATACACGCGTACTATTCAACAGTCACACCCGTTTCCTCTGGCAACAGCACCACGTGGTACGGTTACCAAGTGAAACGTACACAATAACAATAAACACTCAGGGAATTCCCGTACACACACAGCTGTTACACCAGTCACTATATAATCAATATTATGCCCTTTGGCGTAACTATACAGTCACCCACGCTATAATTCTCTATATACGAATTACCCGTCTATAACACACCCCAGTAACATCGTCTTTTACAAATAGCGGTTACAGTACGGTTAGCATAGGTCAAAGCACAAGTTAAGGTCACAATACAATTATTAGTGGTTATGGTGTTAAACATGCAATGGACGACAATGATTAGTACTTATTATATAATGTCAGTAAATATACAGGGTTATGGTACCGTGCACTATAATACAGCAACACACTATTAACACTCTCGCTAGACGGCTGAGCTCGCGCTATCTAACAAGATATACACTTTACTAAAACAATCGTTAACACATTTACAATTCCCAACTAAACTATTGGCCAGTACCTTGAATGGACTACCTAAAACTATATACACCCGTTTTGGTTAGCCACACTGCCCAATCACCACATATATAGCGAGCTAGAGAACCGAATTTACACAGGCGCCTCTTAGTCGCACTATCAAAAGTCTAGTGGGTTCCAAATTTACACGCCTTCCCACTTAGCCCAGATAGGATGAGAACTAGCGAACCGAATTTACACAGGCGCCGCTTAGTCTCCCGGTCCCTCCGACCTAGCGAACGTAATATACACCCTAGAACGCTAGTCTAGACAAGACACCGGTGTCCGGCTAGGGCTATTTACACCAGGACCCCGCCTGACTAACCAAATCAAACGGTCTGACTAAAGAGCGTTCGATCGAGCGGTGCGCCTTCGCTCCTTCCCTCCGACAGAGGGGGCAGATACACAGATTCAAAACCCCTTTGGGCCTACCGCACAATCGGTATACCCCTAGTGGGTCCTGCCGTCTAAAACAGCAGTTGTCTTACCTCCTCGTTCCTGAACCTGAGTTCACACTCATCGACGGGGACACCCCAGCACTTCTCACGTAGAGGCCGATGATCTCCTGGACAACAGACCAGTGGCGCCGAGACGAAGGGAGGTCCACGCAGAAGTTCAGGGGTGCAGCCGTAGAGAACGTGGGCAAAGATAGACCGTCTCACGCCTCTGCCTCTCAGCTACCGTTGAACGATGAGCTTCCCGGCCAATGCACCAAATGATACCGGAGAAACTGACGGAAGCCAAGCACAGAGAGATGGACACAGGTTTCTTCAGGAAGGAAGAGATTCTTTATTGGATCACCGATCGGGACTCAGAGGGACTAGCGTCACCAAAATACAGCAAAGTCTGAGTACTGAATACATAGAGTACATTCCTTATATAGCACTGTAGCTCCTCCCACAATTAACTACACCCACACATACCCTTAACCTATTTAATAAATAGAGTCTAAACTCATCCATCCGGTCTAACCACGTGGCTCATCTGATACAAAGGAGAGGGACGCGTAATTCCAGTTCTTACATTCCTGCACCTGGTCAGTACAGTGATAACAGTATCTTAGCTACGTGTAATTAACTAACTGATACTACAAACACATATACATACATATGCCTTGTGGCAATCTTAGCCTGCTAAACTTGTATTTTACTGGAATTACATCACAATATATTATAATGTATAATATATTAGTTTATTGAACGAGATCATGACAAAAAAAAAAACAAGTTAACATCACAGTTTGTATTAGAACAATAGAGCCGACTATGCCATTTCAGAAGTAAGATAAATTAAAGGACCACTATAGGCACCCAGACCACTTCAGCTCAATGAAGTGGTCTGGGTGCCAGGTCCATCTAGGGTTAACCCTGCAGCTGTAAACATAGCAGTCTCAGAGAAACTGCTATGTTTACATTAGGGTTAATCCAGCCTCTAGTGGCTGTCTCACTGACAGCCGCTAGAGGCGCTTCTGCACTTCTCATTGTGAAAATCACAGTGAGAAGATGCTGCTGTCCATAGGACAGCATTGAGAAATGCTTTCCTATGGACTCATTAAATGCGCGCGCGTGCATTCAGAGGAGGAGCGAGAAGAGATCCCCAGCGCTGACGGAGACGGCGCTGGAGAAAGATAGGTGTTTAACCCATTCAGCCCCCTTGAGCCCTGTAGGAGTGGGACCTACTGTTTTCCTGGCACTATAGTGGTCCTTTAACATTGCTAGAAGAAAATATAGAAAAGGTGAATACAACAGTGCTTCCCACATAACAAAATATGTTAGTACCTTTTAGTGTATTGGTGCCTTATATGAAACATTTGAGAACATATAAACAAATTATATTACAGATTTTATTTTTTATATATATATATATATATATATACTCATTTGCCTATTGCGACCCTACCTCGTAAACAGCAGGTGTTGGTATCTTACGACTACCTGGCCCAAAAGCAAGGCCAAAGAGGTAGTGTATGCAAATCAGAAGGGTGCTGTTGCAAGAGTGTTAGTTAGAAATAAACTGTGGAAGTGCACAAAACGTTATGGGGAAATTTAGAACGGACATAGTGAGTATGACAAAGTAAGAGAACATGCAAAGAGGTAATTTCAGGGACACCCAGAACATACATTTCTCAGGAAGGGGGGGACAAAAAGAGGATGAGAGAAAAAGGAGAAAAAAATAGAAGGGAAACAATGCAGCTGGATGCAATGCGGCTTGCTGTTCGCGTTGCAGAAAGCCCTCTAATGTTTAGGTGGACCCCAATTGTGAACAATAAAGGGTCTGCCTCCCAGGAGGTGAGGAACTCCAGCCAGTAACAATTCGAAACAATTCAAGCAAATCAAACTTCCATTTGTTCAAAAGTCTATTATACATCCTATGGCACCTTATAGCTCTGATTACACCCTGAACCACTCACTGCAAACAAACTTTAACAGTGAACCCTAGACTTTACATTCCACCACAAACATGCTAGTTCACTCCATTCCCTTGATTTATCACTTGGTGCAAATGGGTACATTTTATACAAAAATGGCATTTACTAGTGTTTGTTTATCTAATCAGTTACGTTGGCATCGAGAACTTGCCTAGCTTGTTGAAAATCTCCCATACAAAAACATAGACACAGTGATAGCAATTGGACATAAGACAGACTAATTACCCTAGGCACAGAAATGGGTTTCATTTACATCTGACATCCTACTCCTGCCCTAGGTTGGCTTATCTTCATATTTGTCACTTATTTTTCCCACCTGTTGCTGCTTTTAGCAATTAGAGGCTGTTTAATGTCTGCCAAATTCACATCTAGCAATAGGAGTTTACCAGCAGCATCTATTAAAAAGCCAGCCACTCAGTTCTTTAAGACCTTATACAGATGGTACACTACCCCCGTAAAACAACATCACATAGGATTAAGGCCCACAGACACTTGCTGGCACCTGTGTGGCGACAGGGATAGCAATATTCACACGTGGTGATCATGCCACAGACCTAAGTTTCAAGATCCTACAGAGATAACTTACCATATATCCATGGGCATGTCTCCTTTCCGGACCTACTGAAGGACTATCCAAACACGAGCAGAAACGTATTAACATGATTTTTTTTGTAGCCCGTGGAGCATTAGCTCAGAAATGGATAAGCTCGGAATTACCCCTATTCGCTCTAGTTATCACAAAAATAAGAGACAATTACTTAATGGACCCATTAATTTAAATGAATCTCCCAAGTATGAAACACACCACAAAGACTTTCCAAAAAGTATGGGACCTATGGGAAAAATTTGATGAGTGACAAGCCCTAACACTTACACATGCTCCAAAGATTAACGAGATGAGGGGTTTAAGAAGCGCTGCTTTTTCTGGTACCATGGGTTCAGTTCAGTTTAATTTACCATATTATTTTTTTATATGTTTCAATTCTACACACCGCTATATCATATTCGCTACAACAGATATATTGTATCCATCGGCTGTACACTTCTTCTACCATGTCATTTCCTACCGAGTATTAAACAGCTGAAATTTATATTACCATCTTTATCCTCTAACCAAAGCTGATTTTACGATGTTAATTCTTACAACCCATGGAATGTTTTCAATAGACGTATCTGTAATATACCTTATATTATAATACTTATGTTACATGGCGACGTGGAACAAGATTGTTTCTATATTATAAAAATAATTGGCAACGTTCATTCATACCGCTTAAAGGGACACTCCAGGCACCCAGACCACTTCTGCCCATTGGAGTGGTCTGGGTGCCAACTCCCACTACTCTTAAACCTACAAGTGTAATTAATCACCTTGCAGGGTTAACTCCACCTCTAGTGGCTGTCTACTAGACAGCCACTAGAGGGAACTACCTGACTCATAGCACAGATTACCTGTGCTAGAGCGTCGCTGGACGTCCTCACGCTGTGTGAGGACCTCCAGCGTCGCTCAATTCCCCATAGGAAAGCATTGAAAATCTTTTTCAATGCTTTTCTATGGGGAGACCTAATGCGCATGCGCAGGTCTCCTCGGCCGGTGGGCGGGATCAGTCTCACCCACCGGCCAACGGAGTCAGAAGGAGGAGCGGCGCCAAGGGACATCGTCGCTGCCTCAGGTAAGTGACTGAAGGGGTTTTCACCCCTTCAGCAATTGGGGATTGGGGGGTGGTAGGAAGAGGGAACCTGCAGTGCCAGGAAAACGGATTGTTTACCTGGCACTGGAGTTTTCCTTTAACGTATGTGTAACCTTCTCATTTGCCAAACATAGAAACCACAATCAGAGAGAATAGGAAGAGCTAGGTGAGGGGGAACTTTAATTCTTTCCTGAATGTTTTTGGGGCCATCTCCTTCTTGGTGTAGCCATCATTAATTGGGCAGCCAAGGAGCCCAATTTGATTTAAATCTTTCATAGCCTCCATTTTAGACTAACAGGTATTTTAAAAGAAATACAAGTAAGATATTTTTATGGTTTTTATGTCTACTAATAATTTGTGCCACATATGTTTAACTCCACCCTGTACTTCATTTATTCTTTGTACATTCTATTTTATATTGTATGTGCTCTGTACCTTCCAGTGTACTCAGCTTCTCATGAAGTTCCTGCATTCAGTCATTAAACTAACAGATAACCAACTTGTGAAGTCAGAGCCTGCTTATAATCATCCTTCCACTTCCTCCCAAGAAGCCTGTCTTATTCCACGCCTTTTCTGATGCTATATACAAGAGTGTGCACTACCTGTATCTGGGTTTCAGATCAATTAATAGCAAACCCAAGCCCTGAATGAAACCCGCCAACCTCTCCCACACTGTCTTAGACAATGTTTTTTTTGTATTACATTGAAACGTTTAAGTAATCAATTAATGGAAGCCTTGTTTTTGTGTCAATCTGATTAGAGCTATAAAATGTCTTCCTTCAGTCTATCCCTTAAACAATACAACAGACTTCCCAATAGGCAATTGCCTAATAACACCTGTTTTTCACGAGCACCTTTTCTGACAATATAGCATTTTATTCTGTTTCTGTGATTAATTGGTATTCCCAGGATCACTAAATCCCACTCCTTACTAGCAATGGCTTGATTTGGAGAGAAAGGGTTAGTTCTACTTTGTCCCTTTACGCACACTGCAATAAGTATCGGCACCTGCAGTTTTACCACATAAACCAAAGTAATCCTGTGCACCCTAGTAACCTATACGATATCATAGGCATGTGGTCATACATCTTCCATCTAAAACCTTCACCTTCCAACCTCCTTCTCATACTATGCTAACCTGTCTTTATGAAGACTTTTCCAGAATCAGATGGTCTCTCCATAAATTATCACTATGGGGAGAGGAGTACAAAAGTGGCTAAATGATGTGGTTTGGTAAAACATCCAGTTTATAAAATAAACAGCACATTATGTTTCCCACACCTTCCACAGCATTTACATAATGCCCACTTACACACTGTCCACAGCATTCAACATTACCCACAGTGTTCATACACTGTTCACAGCTTTCAAACACTGCTCACAGGACTGACAGTCTAAACATGGCATTCACACAGTGCTCACAGACACAACACAACTTGTAGCAGACTGCCTACATCATTCATACATTGCACAGACCTTTTCGGTCACACGATTGATTTGTGTGACATATTTCCTCATACGGTCCTAAATCTAACTGACAGATCAGCTCTGTCACCCAGTGTTGGAAGGACTACTTGCTCTGAGCGTTTGATGGCTTTCAGGACATTTAAGCCCAAAAGCAAGCACTTTAGCAAACAGGCAGTCTGTCAAATCCCCTTTATGGCTGTTACTTTGTCCTTAATGTTAATTGCAACATGGACACTTTCCCCCTATACCTCCCCAACAAAGGTGCCCAGTGATGCAGATAACTGTGCCGCCTACAGGGGACGGGGACAGACTAATTCAGAAACAATAGGCATGTCAGCCTGAAATTAATGTACACAAGGCTAACTGTTAATTAAGCATGCCAGCTCCTTGATGGGCAGACCGTGCAGGCCCCAGGGAGAGTGCGCAGCTTAGTGGACAGGGGCACATGTATGAGTGTGGGATGGATAAAGCATGATTGGCTATATGCTACATGTGGGAGTGTGAGATGTGAGGAAGTGGGTGGTGACAGATTAGACTGACCTAAGTGCCACTTAGGAGCCGGGCCAGCAACAAGTTTCCCGCCCATCCTCCCTTTGCGGTTTTGGGCCCGGGGCTTGTCACAGCGAGGCGGGGGTGTGTCCTTGCCAAATAAGGGATGGTTTGGTAGATTAGATGAAAAAGGGGTATAATGGCCGGGTCTCATCCTCCCCCTGTCTCTTATGGTGAACCTGGAGGAGGTACCAGGTTGGACGTGTCCCCACTGGCAGAGGCGGCTCTCTAATTAGGCGGTTTAGGCGGCCGCCTAAGGCCTCGCGCTAGAAGGGGCCTCGCGGCCGCCTAAACCGTGTAATTAGAGAGCTGCTGCAGGGCGTTCTTTCCCAGAAAAAAATAAAATAAATATTATTTAAATACTTTAATGTCGGCCGGCGGCCGCATCAAGATTGTCGCGGCGCCGGCGATGTTAGAAGATGAAACCCTCTCACATTGGTTTCCCCGTGCAGGAGTGAGTCCCCTCCCCTCCTCCTGCACACTAGCTGGTAATCGGCCAATCCGCGATGCCGATGGTGATGACGTCACGACGTCGGACGTCATGACGTAACCCCTCCCTGCATCCCTCGCCTGCGGTACCGAGAAGAGTAGCTGCTGCTGAAGAAGAAAAGAGAGCAGAGGAGAAGAGAGAAAACGGAGATAACTGAACGGAAGGACTCAGGAGAGCAGAGGAAAAGGTAAGGAGAGAAAAGAAAACTAAATTAAAGGAGAAGGGAAGAAGGAGAGCAAAGGAAAATAAATTAAATTAAAGGAGAAGGGAAGAAGGAGAGCAAAGGAAAATATATTAAAGGAGAAGGGAAGAAGGAGAGCAAAGGAAAATATATTAGAGGAGAAGGGAAGAAGGAGAGCAAAGGAAAATAAATTAAAGGAGAAGGGAAGAAGGAGAGCAAAGGAAAATATATTAAAGGAGAAGGGAAGAAGGAGAGCAAAGGAAAATAAATTAAAGGAGAAGGGAAGAAGGAGAGCAAAGGAAAATATATTAAAGGAGAAGGGAAGAAGGAGAGCAAAGGAAAATATATTAAAGGAGAAGGGAAGAAGGAGAGCAAAGGAAAATAAATTAAAGGAGAAGGGAAGAAGGAGAGCAAAGGAAAATATATTAAAGGAGAAGGGAAGAAGGAGAGCAAAGGAAAATAAATTAAAGGAGAAGGGAAGAAGGAGAGCAAAGGAAAATATATTAAAGGAGAAGGGAAGAAGGAGAGCAAAGGAAAATATATTAAAGGAGAAGGGAAGAAGGAGAGCAAAGGAAAATAAATTAAAGGAGAAGGGAAGAAGGAGAGCAAAGGAAAATATATTAAAGGAGAAGGGAAGAAGGAGAGCAAAGGAAAATATATTAAAGGAGAAGGGAAGAAAGAGAGCAAAGGAAAATAAATTAAAGGAGAAGGGAAGAAGGAGAGCAAAGGAAAATATATTAAAGGAGAAGGGAAGAAGGAGAGCAAAGGAAAATAAATTAAAGGAGAAGGGAAGAAGGAGAGCAAAGGAAAATAAATTAAAGGAGAAGGGAAGAAGGAGAGCAAAGGAAAATATATTAAAGGAGAAGGGAAGAAGGAGAGCAAAGGAAAATAAATTAAAGGAGAAGGGAAGAAGGAGAGCAAAGGAAAATATATTAAAGGAGAAGGGAAGAAGGAGAGCAAAGGAAAATATATTAAAGGAGAAGGGAAGAAAGAGAGCAAAGGAAAATAAATTAAAGGAGAAGGGAAGAAGGAGAGCAAAGGAAAATAAATTAAAGGAGAAGGGAAGAAGGAGAGCAAAGGAAAATATATTAAAGGAGAAGGGAAGAAGGAGAGCAAAGGAAAATAAATTAAAGGAGAAGGGAAGAAGGAGAGCAAAGGAAAATATATTAAAGGAGAAGGGAAGAAGGAGAGCAAAGGAAAATAAATTAAAGGAGAAGGGAAGAAGGAGAGCAAAGGAAAATAAATTAAAGGAGAAGGGAAGAAGGAGAGCAAAGGAAAATATATTAAAGGAGAAGGGAAGAAGGAGAGCAAAGGAAAATATATTAAAGGAGAAGGGAAGAAGGAGAGCAAAGGAAAATATATTAAAGGAGAAGGGAAGAAGGAGAGCAAAGGAAAATAAATTAAAGGAGAAGGGAAGAAGGAGAGCAAAGGAAAATATATTAAAGGAGAAGGGAAGAAGGAGAGAAAATGAAAATAAATTAAAGGGGAAGGGAAGAAAGAGAAAAGGAAAATAAATTAAAGGGGAAGGGAAGAAAGAGAAAAGGAAAATAAATTAAAGGGGAAGGGAAGAAGGAGAGAAAAGAAAAATAAATTAAAGGGGAAGGGAAAAAGGAGAGCAAAGGAAAATAAATTAAAGGGGAAGGGAAGAAGGAGAGCAAAGGAAAATAAATTAAAGGGGAAGGGAAGAAGGAGAGAAAAGGAAAATAAATTAAAGGGGAAGGGAAGAAAGAGAAAAGGAAAATAAATTAAAGGGGAAGGGAAGAAGGAGAGAAAAGGAAAATAAATTAAAGGGGAAGGGAAGAAGGAGAGAAAAGAAAAATAAATTAAAGGGGAAGGGAAAAAGGAGAGCAAAGGAAAATAAATTAAAGGAGAAGGGAAGAAGGAGAGCAAAGGAAAATAAATTAAAGGAGAAGGGAAGAAGGAGAGCAAAGGAAAATAAATTAAAAGGGAAGGGAAAGAGCACATGGAAAATAAATTAAAGGGGAAGGGAAAGAGCACATGGAAAATAAATTAAATGGTAAGGGAAAGAGCACATGGAAAATAAATTAAATGGGAAGGGAAAGAGCACATGGAAAATAAATTAAAGGGGAAGGGAAGAAGGAGAGAAAAGGAAAATAAATTAAAGGAGAAGGGAAGAAGGAGAGCAAAGGAAAATAAATTAAAGGAGAAGGGAAGAAGGAGAGCAAAGGAAAATAAATTAAAGGAGAAGGGAAGAAGGAGAGCAAAGGGAAATAAATTAAAGGGGAAGGGAAAAAGGAGAGCAAAGGAAAATAAATTAAAGGGGAAGGGAAAGAGCACATGGAAAATAAAGGGGAAGGGAAAGAGCACATGGAAAATAAATTAAATGGGAAGGGAAAGAGCACATGGAAAATAAATTAAAGGGGAAGGGAAAGAGCACATGGAAAATAAATTAAAGGGGAAGGGAAAGAGCACATGGAAAATAAAGGAAAGATCACTTTATCCCTGCAGGCATTTTCATGTAAACACTGCCTTTTCAGAGAAATGGCAGTGTTTACATTACAACCGTGGAGCACCTCCAATGACTACTCCTTAGTCTGCCAGTACAGGTACTTTCTGGGTTAGTGCTGCACTGACGTTCAGCACCTGCACGCTCTATTAGGAGATGATAATTAACCATGGCAGTCGCCCCTGACTTGACTCCTTGGCTGACATCAAAATTGAAGATCTTAGCCAATCCAATGGGAAAGCATTGTGATTGACTGAGATCATCAGTTTAGATTATGTTAGCCAATTGGGCGGATCCGGCGCTGGCGGACTTGTGCAGCTCTAGAAATTAGGTAAGTTTTTACTACATTGGGGGGCGGGGGGTTGTCAATACACTGTTGACAACTTTATTTCAGTTTTAGGAGACAGCAACAAGAATAACTAAGTAGTCAGCCACAAACCTTTTATATATACCCAATGTTTGTGTATAGGTATTTTGTAGAATAATTTAATAACAAAAATAAGTTTGTGAATAGTGAGATTATGAGGTTTATTAAGGTTTGCCTTAAAATATGCAATTTATACAGTTAATTTTAATATCGCCTGCTTATTATTTTTATTTTAAGCGCGCTGGGGGGGGGGGCCTCATATTTGATTTTCGCCTAAGGCCTCCAAAAGTCTAGAGCCGCCTCTGCCCACTGGGTTGTAAGTCGACCAGTGGGGAGCATTATGGTTGGGCCCCACCGAGTGGTTGGGGAGCCCTGAAAAGGAAGATGTTTTTATTATGCTGAGGGGGGGAGGTGAGAGCCTTGGGGAAGTTAGATTGGCAAGGACGGTTTCTTTGGTTACTGTATGACTATATGCAAATTGTTTATGTTAATTTATGATGATTATTATTTCGTTATATGTTAAAAGGAGTTATAGAGTATTTGGTTGTGTTAATAAATGCTGTGGCCTGTTTTCTCCAAGAAGTTGTCTGTCGTTATTTGAAGGGGTAAGTTATGGTTTTATGGGGGATGAAGGGAATGCTATCCAATGCCCACGCGTACATACAAGAGAATGCTGTTATAGTACTCTCTGCATGGTCCTAGCGCACTTAAGCATAGTGTGTGCATGTGGTCCACTCGACAAAAAGTGAGAGCACTTTTCTATATTTAGAATTTATTCATTTACATTTATGTATGGTGGCTGCTAAGAATTGATTATGTTTAAAAGTGCTCTCACTCTTAGTCAACTGCAAGTAAATATAGATATTTTCAGTGAAATATATGTGTAATAGCATGTGCAACAAAGGTTCTATAAACAATATAGGTGTTCTATAACTCCGATGCACACTAGCTAATTGCGAAGGATGCGACTGTCTTATTCAAGCATTTCCACATTTTTTTAAAATTAATTGTATTTTTAATACAATTAATATATATTTTTTAATATATTCAGCTCTCCCTGACATAATATTTTTTTTATATTGTCTATAAAAGTCACCTAATTTTTTAGAGTGGAAGGCAAAGTATATTGTAGTTGATAATTTTGTGTGTGTAATATTTTCAACTCATCACAGTCCAATGTTTAATGAATGAAGCTTATATATTCACACCAATTGCCCAAATCATTTAAATGCTACCATTATCAGTTACACATTACACATACTCTGCCATCACACACAAGAATTCACACACTGCTTACAGAATTCACACTAAACTGATGGCAACAGCCACACAATGCTCAAGCAAATTGCAATTACATTTTCTAACTACGCACCAAAAATTACTAACATGCATTTACATGCTTCAAACATGCATTAACACACTACACATTTATGTTTAACCCCTTAAGGACTGAGCCAAATGTACACGTTGTGATCAAAACAAAACGTAAACAAAAACTTGAATTTGTGCTATATGTCTGTTCAGGCGTAATTCGCCTCTTTCATATTATGTGCACCCACACTTATTATACATAATTTTATTCAGGGAAAACAGGACTTTCATTTAACATCAAATATTTAGGTATATGAATTACACCCATGATGGCATACCATTTGCAAAAATACCCAAGGTATTGCAAATGGGGTATGTCCAGTCTTTTTTAGTAGCCACTTGGTCACAAAGACTGGCCAAAGTTAGTGTTATTATTTGTTTGTGTGTGACAAATGCAAAAAACAAATTTGAACGCCAATTTTGGCCAGTGTTTGTGACTAAGTGGCTATTAAAAAAGACTGGACATACCCCATTTACAATACCTTGGGTTGTCTACTCTTGCAAATGGCATGCTATCATGGAGGTAATTCTCATTCCTGGGCTACCATACGATGTAAAAGGCAACGTAACCAATCTGGCGAATGTCAATGTGAAAAAACTGAAACGCAAGCCTTATATCTGACTCATAAAACCTGTACACGAGGGGTACTGTTATACTCGGGAGACTTCGCTGAACACAAATATTTCAAAACAGTAAAACGTATTACAACAATTATATCGTCCGTGTAAGTGCCAATTGTGTGTGAAAAATGCACAAAATGTCACTTTTACAATATCGTCATTGTAATACATTTTACTGTTTTGAAACACTAATATTTGTGTTCAGCGAAGGCTTCCGAGTAAAACAGTACCCCCATGTACAGGTTTTATGGTGTCTTGGAAAGTTATAGGGTTAAATATAGTGCTAGCAAATTACATTCCCTGGACTTTTGGCCGGGGCTGTCAGGCAGGTCCCGCTAATTGTAATTAATAAAGTACATTCCTATGTATATAGATATATATATATATATATATATATAATTTAGTTCTACATGTATATTGATATCAATATATATTAATTTTAAAATACAGTTAGAACGAATTTACACATTTATATATTTTTTATTTATTTATTTTTTATTATTTTTTTACATTTTATTTTTAACGTATTTACATATTTATTTTTTTATATTATATATAAATATATATAATGAAAATTATATATATATATTTAAAATATATCACTGTATGTGTATTTTGATATTAATATATATATAAAATTGTATATATATATTAATATTAAAATACACTTAGACAGTGTATGTGTATGAATGCAGTCCATGTGATCGTGAGGTCCAGGGGGATGAAGAGGACGGAGGGGGACTCCCTGGCCTCCCAGGTAAGTGAGATCGCCGGCGACAGGGTAAGAAGAAAGGACGACTTGGGCGTTCTATGCCGCCATGCGGCGTTTAGAGCCAGTTCCCTAGAATAGAACGCCCGCCGTCCTTAAGGGGTTAAAGGGACACTATAGTAACCAGAACAACTAAAGCTTAATGTAGTTGTTTTGGTGAGTATAATCATTGCCTTCAGGCATTTTCATGCAAACACTGCCTTTTCATTGCCCTCTAGGGACACCATCAAGTGGCCACTCCTCAAATGGCTGCTAGAGGTGCTTCCTGGGGCAGTACTGCACATTAAGAAGCACTGCGGTTCAGCGTCTCTACGCTCTGCATGGAGACACTAAAATTTTGTCATAGAGATGCGTTAAATTCAATTCATCTCTATGAGGAGGACCTGATTGGCCAAAACAGCGTTTGGCCCGGCCCAATCCCGCCTCCTTGACGATTTCAGACAATTTAATGCTTTCCCTATAGGAAAGCACTGGATTGGCTAAAAATCAGATATTCTGATGATATCAGAAATAAGGAGGGGGGAGGGGCAAGCCACCTAAATGGTGGATTAAACACTATAGTGTCAGGAATGCATGTTTGTGTTCCTGACCCTAGAGTGTTCCTTTAAACACTATATCTGAGACACATTTTTATAGTATTTTTTGAGGGAGGAAGAAGCACCTGAGAATCCTATACCTACAGTACTTCAGGTACAAATCCATCTCTGACTGCACCGTCTTAACTGCAATGCATACCTGTGCTCATTTCAAACATCAAGCATAATTACAAATTATTTAAAAAAAGTTTATTTTACTTTGCATAAAAGAAGTTAAATAAAATGACCATTCTTATGGCACCTTTAATAAATTGAATACATTATTATCACATAAGGGTTTTAAAATAAATACAATTTGATTTACAATATTACGTATTTCTTTTTATTGTAAAAGTAAAAGTGAAATGTTGTCCATCCATATCTGAAGTACATCAAGCTCTCCCACGCTTTCGACCTCTGGATCCCTGGTCAATTCAGTGGGCAGTGGGAAAAAAGTATTTTTTGACGTTTAGTATAAGTCACTTAAATTTTATCTGCCACTGGGGATTATCGACTCATAATAGCCCACGCTGAACTGAGTGAGGACATCTTACGTATTCTCATTGTGAAGAAGGAAACAGAGTAAAGGGCTCACTTGACAAATGGGGAGAGAGGTTACTCTGCAACATTCTAAAATTAGCCTGAAGAACGGAAACAGAGAGTTTCCAGGATTATATTTATAAATCCAACACATCCACTCCCTCATTAGCACTCAAGAGAGAGGCTGATGTTTTAAAATAAAATAGTGATATCACTAGGAGGATTACAGGGGTGAAATTAGTCCACATGTCTGTAGGAACTTTATTAAATAGACGGCCCTCTAAACAATCCTTATATTAACCCCTTAAGGACCAAACTTCTGGAATAAAAGGGAATCATGACATGTCACACATGTCAAGTGTCCTTAAGGGGTTAAAGGCATCCTAGGTTAATGAGCATTCATAAATCCAAACAGGTAAAGCAGAAAATAATGGCATGAGTCTAGGGCAGATTCCATTACTGGTAACATAATTGAATCAGTCATTCAGATAACTCTCCCTTGCTCTACCTATCTGATAGACTGTCTGACCAAGGCAAGACGCCTTATGTGTTACAAAAAGATGCATCATATAACCTGAGGGGGATTAACGCAGCTTTCAAACCCCTTCCCAGGAAGAACACCAATGTTTTTGAAGTACAACGTAAATGGTTACTCCAACCAAAATCATTGTTTTAATAAAAACCCTGCTTCTGGCTTTTGGTTGGACTAACCCTTGCTGGTATGGTCTACTCCCGAAGCACTTACCTGCAATACCATGTCAAGACCAAATTCTCCCTGCACCTGTTCCTCCTCTGCTGATATCACTCACTCTCGTTGCAAGCGGGTGTGATGTCTCAGAGAATAAGCTGAGGGGAGGACTTGGGTGCCACCGAAAGGGCGCTGTGCTTTGCTGCCTGATTATATCAGGCAGTCCAGTATTCTCATTCCAGGATGGCTAATTAGGCAGCAAATTGTATTTACTCTGGTCCATAATGAAATACTGCATATACAGACTTAAAGCATCATCACCACTTTAAATCACGGAAGTTGTTGTGGTGGTTAGAGTAACCCATTAATGCAGAAAACCAAGTAACATTTTAGAATAAGAATACCTTCCAGTATGACATCAAGATGGAAATGGGTTCTGACTGGAAGGGTCCTGACTGTAAGAGGGTATTGCCTGGCAATGCCCTTAGACAGGGGACAAGTAAGGCACTTGCTATATGACCAATATAGTAAGTGCTTTATGTTGACTGCCTGTTAGTTTAGTGGCTGCAGTGGCTGATGTACATATCTCTCTCACCATTGCTTTGGCCCCTGAGGCCCATAGTGTGTCGGCATATCACATATCAATACACATGATCAAGGTCTCATGGCAACAGTAACATAAAAGGTGAGCACACTCAAGACACTCTCTACCAACAGACCAGCATGTAGCAAGGATCCCTTCTCAAAAATATGCTTTGGAATGGAACCCGAGATAAATGGTTTTTCAAATATTAATACACACGATCAAGGTTTCATGGCAACAGTAAAAGAAAAGGTGAGTACACTCAAGACACTCTCTACCAACAGACCACCATGTAGCAAGGACCCCTTCTCAAGAATATGATTTGAAATGGAACCCGAGCTAAATGGAAATTATTTGCCCAGGGCCTCACAAGTACCAGGAAAGTCCTGGGTGTGCATTATACAACTGATGGCATTATGTAGTCAGGAAATGGAGTCAGCCTAACATGCATCCATCCATGTCAGGTTGACACGTAGTTCTGCAAACCATCCAACAAGGGCTACCCATATGCAATGCACAGTAGAACTACATTCACAACATCAAAACAAATATAGTAACTTAATGGTTTAAATTTTTAAACACTGTATCACTACAATTTATATTACTAAAAGAAAACAAAAAAAAACGTGCTTTAGTTGCCAGTAATAGCTTTCAGCAATATAATGGCTTATACTACTAGAGCAGGAGGAAATGATTTCCTGGTTAAAACAACAAATTGTTTTGGGAAACAAGAGGAAGACATTAATAAGCACAAAGAATTTAGGCTCAGTTTATTTCAGTCTGCAATGCATTAAGACCTAAAGAAAAACATTTCCCTCCAGCAAAAAAATAAATAAAAGGTTAATTAATGAGTGGTACTTAGGGAAAAGATTTTGTCTTAAATGGATCCTCCTATGGACCTCTCTGACTTCCATCTTACCGTAATATGCTAGGAGCCTTGCAGGCACATAGACAAATTAGTTAAGCATATAAATGTTAAGAATGCTTAGGAATGTGTAAACTGTGACTTAAATATTTGCCAAGCAGCTACAGACAATAGCTTGTAGTTGCAAACCGTATGAACAAACATTAATGAAGCTATATACGAGGCACTGTCATGCCGAACTTACCTTTCCCCAATCGATTCCTCTTCTTTCCCTCTGTTAAGATCGGTTCTTCATTTCTTCCCGTCTGCTCTAGTTTTCTTTAAAACATAAGACAAAGAAAGGACTACTTTGTCTAATGGAGGTTTCCTACGCTTGACCAGCTTTGACCAGCGGAGAAACAAAGTGTGCTTCGTTTCCGGTGATCAAAGCAATTCCCCCACAATTCTCACCTTCGATCCGTGATCTTGCAATGCTTCCTATCAGTATTCCCGCACGTCCTGTCACTTAGACAGAACGCCGGCGAAACTACCAAATTTTGTCCTAACATGTTATGACGCATTTCGGTACTTTGTTCGTGTCAGAATTTCATTCATATGAATGAAACTCTGACCCTTTTTGTGCCGAATAGATAGATAACTCCCTAATTCCCACGGTATTAGGGAGCTATTTACCAAAAGGCTGAAAGACCTAAATTGGTAAAGATTACTTAGTATTAGTAAATTCTGCCCATACTTGCGATATAGTGAGTAGGGGCATGTCTAGTAAACAGTGAGCACCCTAGTGTCCCCATTCCTGAACCCCCACCCATGCCGCACGAGTGGGGGATATTACACTGAACGAGGGACTATTGCCTCCCATCCCGGCCCCCACCCCTGAGCGGCTGGTGGGGGCCTTAAATTATAATAATGGGGGGGACCTATTAATAAATAATAAAATAATAACGGTCAAAAAAAAGTCCATAATACCAGTCGGAAAATAAAATAAAAAACCTGAGCGCAAAAAAAAAAAAGACGAAAAGAGAAAAAACACTAAAAAAAAAAAATAATCCATCTTCACCCATGGAGGGAACAGCACTGTCAGGATTACTAGTTGATCCACCTTGTAGAATTATATCACACCTAGGACTAAAGGTAATGTCTTACCGGGCCTTAGAATGGCCAGGTCTTAACGTACCAGAAAATAGTCAGAATACTTGCCGAGGTCAGGGACACAGAAGGAGGCACAATGAGGGAAAGCCAAAAGTCAAGGACACCAGAATACAGGGAAGTCAAAATGAAGCCAAAGTCAATAATCAAAAATAAACGCTCAGGAACATACTCTCGGATCACCAACTAAGAGAAACCACGACAGAGCAATGAGTGAAAGGAGAAATGAGTTTAAATAACCCTCTTGCAGATCCTATTGGTCGTAACCGGCCTTTGACCCCTAAACATACGGGCGCGTCTATTTTGTGATGTCACACGCATGTTGACGCGGTTATTACTGTGGGCAGACGTAGGGCTATAATATGGTATGGATCCACAGTGGCCGGCGTCCACAGATATGCTGCAGCAGTTAGGTATACCAGCGCCGGACCGCTGAACGGCACTTCCATCACTGCTAGGAAGGCAATTCTTATTGCCAACACGACAAGGTGAGGTTGAATACATGACAGACGGAGACTGAGCTCTGCAGGGCAGGGGAGGACTTATAAAGCATTCCCACGCCCTGCAATTAGGCTCAGAGTGCTCTGATTGGTTGGCTTAAGACATGACAGGTAAATTAAGAGACTGACAGGTAAATCTTTAAATTTACCTGTCACGGCACTCTGATTGGTTGGCTTGAAATCCAACCAATCAATCAGAGTGCTCTGTGTCATTTTACACAGTGTGGGAAAGTTATTTGGAATTTTCCCATGCTGTGTAAATTGACTCATAACAAAACTCTCATTGGTTGCTATCAAACAACCAATCATAGAGTTATGGGGCTGAAAAAAATAAGATTTTAGGAGACAATATGTCCCCCCATATTGTTATTTATTCAGGGGTGGGGGCAGTGGGGGGGGCAATAGGTCCCCCCCCCTACATTTTCATTTAGGGCCCCACCCGCCTCTCAGGGGTGGGGGTTGGGGGGAAGACAATAGGTCCCCCCCAATTGTTATTTAGGGCCCCCACCCGCCCCTCATGGGTGGGGGCCGGGGAGGACAATAGGTCCCCTCCCATTTTCATTTAGGGCGGGGTGGGGGCCGGGAGGGGAGGACAATAGGTCCCCCCCTAATTGTTATTTAGGGCCCCCACCCGCCGCTCATGGGTGGGGGCCAGGGGGGACGACAATAGGTTCCCCCTCTTATTGTTATTTAGGGCCCCACCAGTGGCTCTGGGGTGGGGGCCGCGGGGGAGGACAATAGGTCCCCCCTCTTATTGTTATTTAGGCCCCCCACCTGCCGTTCAGGAGTTGGGGCAGGGGGGAGGACACAGGCTTCTCAGTGTTTACTAGACATACCCCTACTCACGGTATAGCGAGCAGAGGCAGAATTTACTAATACTAAGTAATCTTTACTTAGTATTAGTAAATTTGACTGAAAGACCAATTTAGGTCTTTCAGCCTTTTGGTAGATAGCTCCTTTGACGGACCGCCTGGCACTCAGACTGGGTGCCTCCACCAATCGAGGCTCCTAGTGCTCACCGAGGACTCCAAGCACTCCACTAGACACCATAAGCACTGTAGCCCTTTAGACGCCGCAGCTTGGCTGGGGTCTCGCCGTCCTCCACCCACCCTGGACCCAAAACCAGGATCCAGCTTCCAGTGGGTGAACCTCTCCTACTCCAGAGAGTATAGCAGGAACAGCTTTTATAAGAGCTAGTGATTATAATCCAAGGGAGTATAAGGAGTATAGCAATCCCCATAGTTGATATAGCTGCCCCCTCCACACATGAGACAAGGCTCTATGTTGAGGGTGAAGAGGAACTGATTTTAATGGTGCCACACTTGGCCTTTTATGACAATCCCCATGCAAGGGGCACTCCCACATTGACTTTGTGGGGAACTACAGTACAAAGTCACAGGCCAATAATAACAGTGTTACAATGCATGACACTCCCACGCATAGCATACAATCCCTCCCCACTGCCTGGGAGATAATTGAGTCAGATACTGTATTAACTCAATTATCTCCACATATTTTTATAAAACCCCAGAAGTACCCCAAAAACACATAATATCCCCACAAATGTTACATCTCCTGATAGCCCTGATCTGGGTGACCAGCATATCCAAAAATCACCCAGATCAGTTCAGGGGTTTAGGAATTCTATGGAAGTCACATTTTGACCGACCGCACACATGGTCCCATGCCCAAAACAGTTCCAGAGAATCAGGCTGTGCGGTTGGTCTACTTCGGGGATTCAAAGTTATATATAAAATACTGAACGTATAGCTTTGGGAGCAGTCTCAGTTCATGTCTCTTGTTCGGGAGTCTTACCGAACGCCGTTCGACTTCCGTTCGAATAGCCGAACATCCGTGGAAGGTAAGTAGTTAACGGCGTTCATGCCGTCAAACACCGCTCATTGTGCTTGCGGCTTAAGATGGCCACCGCCACGTGTTCGAATTGCCGTTTCAAACCGCTTCGACCGTTCGGGAGTTCGAAGTGCTGCTTCGAGAGTTCGAAGTGTTACTAATATAAGTCCAAAAGGTACAAACAGTGGTTCTAACCAAGGTTGATCACAGGGGCCATAGTCACAGGGTAGGAGGCTGGCAAACAGGACCCTCCATGAACCAGTAGCAGGGTTACTTTCGCCACAGATCCCTAATACTGTGGGAATTAGGGAGCTATCTACTAACTGGTTGCAAGATGAAGCCGTGGCACGCATAGGATTGGAGTTTCATTCATATGAATGAAATTCCGATACGAACAAAGTCCCGAAATGCATCCTAACATGAATGAACAAACTGTTCTCATTCTGTTAGGACGAAATTCAGTAGTTTTTGCCAGCGTTCTGTCTAAGTGACAGGATGTTCGGGAATACTGACAGGAAGCATTGCGAGATCACGGATCGAAGGTGAGAATTGTGGGAAAATAGCTCTGATCACCGGAAACAAAGCACACTTTGTTCCTCCGCTAGTCAAAGCTGGTCAGGCGTAGGAAACTTCCATAAGACAAAGTAGTCCCTACTTTGTCTTATGTTTTAAAGAAAACTAGAGCAGACAGGAATAAATGAAGAACCGATCCTGACAGAGGGAGAGAAGAGGAATCGATTAAAGAAAGGTAAGTTTGGCATGACAGTGCCGCTTTAAGTATCTTAATAGAACCTGTGCTACTAGCCTACAAGAAAGGTCAAAGCAACCCCTCCTGCCCAATTATCAATTCCCTGATACTAAAATCAGCTGTCAAGGATTATGCACCAGTGAAATGCTGGGAAAATAACATTTATTGGGGGAGTTTGGCCTAAAATTGACACCGGCTGAGACTATGAAATCTGGATTGTGAGTTTGATGTAATGGTTGAGGGCCCATATCTGTCACTTTAACAATCACTGGAGGAAGTATCCTGTTGGCCCTCTGTAAAGTCAGTATTTGAAGTATGAAAAACCTTCCGTTGTCAGGACATCTTGTACACATTTACTACAACCTCAGACCACATTACTCGACTCCCTTGGCTTCCTCACATTATATACCACAAGGTTTAGACATTTTTCTCATTCCAGGACCCCATAGCTGACACAGGTATGTAAAGTGGATGCTTTGAGTTTACACAGGCACTTTACTACCATGCAGTCTGGATGAGGGTGCAGCATGTGAGTGAATGATGAGCTAATTGATGGTGGCGCAATGTATGGAACTGAGAACTAATAGCATGATTACATAATGACCCACAGATGGTAAACAATTCTTACCACATAGAAATAACTCTAACCAGGGAGTAAATCTACACACGGCCCATAAGACAGACATTTAGGAAACTTTAAATAAATGTCTTTGAGGTTTATGGGACATGAATGCTAAGAAGGGATTTTAAACAAGATTAGAAGCGGTAAAAAGGGTTAAGGTAGCTCCTCTCAGACCTCAGATCAGACCAGCGTTCATTCTGAGGTGGCTTGGGCACAGGTAGATTGAAAGTCTTTTTTGAGGAATAAAGGGAGGTCTAAGAACTGCTGCTTGTGCAAGTATTCATTGGGGATATATCTACTTATCAGTTGTTGTTTTTTTAGGTAATTTACAATGTGGAATATTCCCTTAAAGGGGTCAGTGGGTTTAGGGAAGTAGTGTGTAGCGTGACTCTGAATCTGCCTGGTATACCTCTCAGTATGCACAACATGGACATAGGTTTTACCGCCTTCTTAATTATGTCAATATAATATTATAGCTGCAGTAATTTTATAATGTTATAAACCACTCCATGCAGGGAGACAGAGATCAGAAATCTCTATGCACCACAACCTATGCAATAAGTATAGTATACACCAAAGTGGTAAAAACGGTACATACCTTTTTTATGAATGTGTAGTTACTGATAGGCTTAGAGCATCAGCTGACCGCACTGAGCGGCACCCCGACCCAATGCTGTCCGCGCTTTCAGTTATCTAGGATGTCAGACAACGAAAGGACAGGGTGGGGCAGATCGATCTGGTGCTGGAACACAAACTTTGGGGTTACACTGTTTGTAAATGGACCAGCGCCAGGGGCCTCTTGGCACCATAACACCTTCTTTTTGATTAAGTTATTATGCTACACAAACTGGTCCTTTATGTATAAACTTATTGTTAATACATGGATAAATAGATAAATGCTTTTCTCTTGATACCTTCAGACAAAGATGGCGTACAATTTGCCATGTTAACAGAAATGGGGGATGATTCTGGGCTCTTATTGAAATAAGTATGTTGCACTGTAGCTAAGATTTCACCGTAACAGCAAATTCTCCCTCTAGTGGTACAAGATGAGAAATGACCTTTCTAAGAATATTGCTGCATATTAATAATTAAAAGTCGTATGCATTCTGATACTCATTGATGTTTTAACAGATTTAATGAGAAAAGTATTTTGTGATATATTAGCGAGAATTGTGTGTTTATGTAAACATAAGGCAAACTAAGACCTTGTTTTAATATGCTTTCCAAATGATTCAATCCGGTTATAAAAACTTTCCAAATTATTTAAAATCTGTGGGAATTTTTGTAGATAAACGGTTTGCAAAGTATTTCTAACAATATTGAATCATTAGGAAAACGTATTAAATGAAGGCCATAGTATTGACAGAGTGGCCAGATTAGGAAAGCAGAGCATCCCCTGAGGCAAGCATGGGTCAAACAGTTTGGACCACCATGATGAGAGACAAAGCCCAGTAAACAAATACTTCCTTCTAAACACATATCATTCATGATCAAGGTGGGAAATACTCAGCCACTGAGGAAAGGGTTGTTTGTTTGTTTGTTTTTCAAATAGTTGCTATTAAAGGATTTTAAAAACATTTTTTTGTAAAAACCATAACAACAAAAAAATAAAAAATTGGGGAAAGAAATAAGGGGAGTCCATCCATAATTATATATATGCTTACATAAGAAAACATAAAATAAGCATTCAAAGTGTATCCATTGGGAATCACTGTTTTACATACATAGTACTGTTACTGCAGTTTTCAAAGACATGTATAATAAAAGACTGCAGAGACAGATTGCCATATGCTACAAAATGGCAAAATAACAAACTACGACTTTCTGTATTCAATATTTCTAATTATGTGTGTAAATATAAACATGTTCTTTTCACTAACCCCTCCACGAGGATAGCAAACTACAGGAGTTCCGTATCAACACTCATAAATGTAATTACTTATCTGCTCACTTCTCAACCCCTCCATTGCCATGTATCTTATGAACCATTCATCCAAACCAACCATCTTGCATTTCACTTCCCCTACCACCGATCTCACCATCCTTTGCAGCCATTCATTTCACACCCCATGCCATATCATTGGCCCCTGTACCTCATTTCAGGACGTCCATTACATAACATCACACATAAACATTTTATTTCCCTAGCAATAGGTAGCTGGCATCTTCATTTAGAGAGGATGGGCGGCCTTGAAACTCCTTTGCAGGTCTGTGACGTGGGACATCATCATACAATGTGCCACTAACATAATAGAAGCAGAAGTCAGAAATAGTTGGTTGTAAAGGTAAGTACATTTTTAGCAATATTACTGCTGTGTAGTCCTATTAAATATGTTACTGCCCAGGATTGTTCCCTTTGAGGCCCGCTCAGTAATAACAGACATGGCAACTGTAAAGTGTGGGGCCAATAAAATAGTGGGACTTGGTGCACTGGTCTCTGGAACTTACCCAAAAACTGCTGTTAAGCTATCTACTGACTAATGCAGGTGTGTTGCGTTACTGAACTTTGGTAGATTAATTGCAGGGTACAATTTATCTAGTATATTAAACAGCTGCAATGAAAAATGATCCTGCTGAGATGTTTGAAAGAATCTGGCAATGGGCCAATGAAGTCAGTGGAATTCAGCATGTATATGTTTAGATTAGGTCTGTGCTCTCATCTTTTGTAAGTTGGGACAAAGTACACACACATAAGTATAATTACGTGTACCTGCCATATCACAGCACATCATCAAACAGGGCAAGTGTCTATAGTCATAAGATTTACAGATGCATATAATGGGATGTATGCTGCCTTATTATCCCTGTTATAACATAAGGCCTAGTATGAGTCTACATTAGCTCTTGATCTGGGGCAGTGTGGAATTAAACAGGGCATTTTCCATCTTTTCCATACTTCTGGGGGTTTAGGTTATAACTCAATCATTATGACATGTTTTAGGAACAAGTAGGGGTCATTTTTACTGACTACGTCCTACAGGCAAATAGCAGGTATGTGTGAAAAAAAACCAACCCAGTCAGGTAGTAACGTAAGGTTAACAAACCCTCGCCAATTAGGTATAATTCCATAGGCCTCTTCGTTTTTAGTTGAGTGGTCCCGCAAGGCCAACACTCATCCCTACAATCAGAGGTACAAGCCCAATCGGCCCAACGCATAGTTATCGCCTTGCATCAGGTAATAGTTAGGGCCTCACTTGTCACGGCCAATCGATATCAAAATCTTATACGTGTCACCGAGAGGCCAACACCCCGCCACCCACCTCAGTGGCACAAAGGCCCCACGAGCCAAACCATAGGTATGGTTTATTTTTGCATTACTTTATTTTTTATATATATATAAATTTATATATTTTCATTATATTGGTTAGAACTTGGCAGAAGATGTAAATCTAATTTCTCTATTGGATGATGGCACATTATTTTGTTATATATGTGTCTCAATTTGTAATATGAGAGTCTGTTTACTGATTGCTGTCATTATTCCGAGATTACTTCTAGTTATCCAGCCATTTGAGTGTTTTTTTATTTGGAACGCATATGCCTAGTCTTGGAACGCAACGTCAGCGTCCATGACGTTTGTTGCCATTCGCAACCGGAAATACGTATGTGGAATGCAACCGGAAACCGACATTTGGAACGCAAAGTAACAATATACAGACGGACGGATAACAACTGATTTTTGCCGCAAACTCTTTATGTGAAAACCATCTGGAGGCAATATTCCCTCATTGGAAAGGTGTTTCCAGGAGATAATTCTCCAATCAACACACGGACTGGTTGTATTTAAGGGACTCTGTTGGGGGTGGGATTATGCATGCTTTGTATTTTATATTATTGTTTAAACTGCACAATTATCTCAGAGGAAGTCCAAGTTGTATGGACGAAACGCGTTAGATTGCAGTTAATTTTAAATTATATCTATTGATTTTTGATTAAGGCTATTTATTGCTTTTAAATAAAAAACATTTTTTACATTCCAACTGGCATACTCCCATTTCTTGGAAAGACAGAGTAACCTATCCGTGGAAGGCGAACACTACTTCAGCCCCTTGTGGGCTTAAAGGCGCATTACTCTACACTATTTCGTGAGTGCAATCATTGTGGGTTAAATCCAATTACTGTTATTGTACTTCACTATGTGCTATGTATTCTTTTATTTTTTAGTCATTCAGCTGTATCCCATTTTTGTTCATTCACATATCTGTATTTGAGGTTCGTTTGGGGGAAACCTCTTGGGAACCTGCATCCATCTTACACTCAGTTAAGTACCTCTGCATATTCCTACCATTGAGTTGGTTAGGTGCATTTGTATTTCTTGTGTATTTTTTTTCTTCTTTATACAATAATATAATTTCGCCTTAGGGCACTGAACTAGTAAACTTGGTTTCTTCATATCCACACGAATACCATATTAACTAAGTTATCTGCCTCACACCCATAGCATGTCTAACGCTTCCATTCAAGGAGATGACCTGTTGGTTACTAGCACCCCGACCAGACCAGGCTCGCAGACAAGGCAAACCGTACTGGCCAGCCCAGCATCCAGTTATAGATCCTGGAATACATAAAATTACTGCCGAACTTAAAAAGAAAAATATTCCTTTCCCGGCCACAGCCAGGAAAGCCGAACTTTTTCGCCTATTAAATGCAAATGAGGATAATGAAAGACCCGGCCCTAGTTCTGAATATAATATTCAAAATAGCCTGTCAGAACTGCACAACATGATGGCCTCCCTAGTGTCTTCCGTAGCCACAATAAATAACAGGTTGGATAATTTGGAATCAAATAACAGACCAACCATTCCGGAAACTCCAGTACCTACAGCCCAGCCAGAGCCTAACCCAGGAGGTAACGCTAACCCTCTACCGGCTAAAAGTACCAACATAATCAACACAATCCATCTAATCCCACAAAACATTAAAAATGACATAATAGAGGGGAAAGACATTCATCTGGCTTCTCTAGCTTCTCAAGACGTAATTGAGAACAGATCATACACGTTCAATGACTTGTCAGTAGTTATGAAATCTAGAGACCCAAGACTGAACAGAAAGTTAAATATCCCTGAATTTGTCCTGGTGTTCGGCCTTTACAGGGACGTAATTTGTTCTGCTTTTCCCCTCCGTAGAGAGGAACTTGATTTATATTTACATAAGTTAATAGACTTGGCGAATAAATACGGAGGCTACGCCTTTTATGACTACCACAAGTCCTTTGCATCTAGATCTGCTGCGTCACTGGTCCAATATAATACACCTACCGACTGGGGCCAGTTAGACACTGAATTATTTTGTAGACATTTTGCGCAATATGTTCCTCAGCAGCTGTCCCAACAACGTAGCAATTCCCTCTACTAGCAATGCCAACCCCAAGTTTCAACCCAACATGGCCCAAAGAGAGTTAAGAGATAAACTAGGCAGAAGGATCATTTTTCTTGGAAAGGCTCAAGTCTGTAACAACTTCAATGCCGGAGGTTGTAGCTACAGTGCTCTCGGACTCCTTCACGTGTGCTCACTTTGTTACAGAGCACATGCTAAAACAAAGTGCCCAAACAGATTGTACCCTAAAATATCGTCTACACCAATAAACATACCTAATTTGCAACGTTACCTGCATAATTATCCTTCTTTAGAATTGGTAACATTTCTCACATCGATTTCGTTGCACTCCCCACAGGAATTCTGGAATGCGCCAACCTACAGTCAGCATTCACTGACCCTAGTAGTCTACATGAACTCCTCCATAAAACAATCAACAACGGTTTCATGATAGGGCCATTTACAACCCCACCTTTCACCTCCTGGAGAACGAAACCTCTAGGCATAGCTACAGGGAAGTTTATAATTAAAAAAAAGATTTTTCAGCACCTCACTCTTCCACAACACCTAGCTTAAATGCACTGATACCATCCGAGGATTTCTCTTTACAATATGCAAGAATAGACGGTGCCATACAAGCTATCATTAACTCTAGACAGCGTGGTTAAGTAAAACAGATATCACAAATGCATTCAAACTACTACCAATCCATCAATCACTCTGGCACCTGCATGGCGTTAATTGGGAAGACAAGTACTATTTCGCAACCAGACTAACTTTCGGCTCCTAAAGCAGCCCCAAGATTTTTGATATTTTCGCCCAAACTTTGACCTGGCTCCTACTTAACAAATGCAGATGTCCAGTAATCATTCACTATTTGGACGATTTTCTCTCTATTGAACCACACCACTTCACACCAAGCAGCCTACATCACATGCTGTCACTGTTTGAGGATTTAGGAGTTCCAGTAGCCCCAGACAAAACAGAAGGTCCCAACACCAAGATTACGTTCCTGGGGATAACACTTAATTCAGTTTCAATGCAAGCTAGTCTGCCTCAAGAAAAGGTAGATAGAATTCTAGCATACATCGATATCTGCACCTCACAAGGGTCTTGCACCAGGAAAGAGCTACAGTCACTTCTTGAGTCACTCAATTTCACGATGAGGATAATTCCACAGGTCTCCCCAACGACGATTCCAGAACTAACTTAGACGAACCAGCTAGAGCCGATTTAAAAATGTGGCATCTATTTCTGTCCTCTTGGAACGGCAGGTCATTATTCGTTCCCCCCATCTCTGACGATTCCCCGGTAATTTGGACTGACGCATCAGATGCCATAGGTTATGCAGCGATTTTTGGAAATGACTGGGTATACGACTCTTGGCCACCAGAGACTACCTCACTAGAAAATTTCAACACCACCTCAGCACTGTTTGAACTTTTCCCGATTGTAGCTGCACCATGCATTTGGGGTGGAGAGGTAAATCAGTGAGGTGCTTTTCAGACAACTTGGCAGCATGTATCATCTATAATAAAGGCTGCTCTCAGTCCCTTACTATCATGAACTTAGCAAGGAAACTTACCTGGTTAGCGGCAAATCTACAGTTCTGTCTTAATTGTATTCACCTTCCGGGCATTCAGAATAACGCAGCTGACGCACTCTCACGTTCTAATTTGCAGGAATTTTTCAGAGTCCATCCAACAGCAAACTTACAACCAAAAGAACCTCCAAAGTTCACAGACCTAATAATGCTCTAAATACCCTAGTCACAGTAGGTCGCTAGCACAAGCTGGTTTGTCACTCAATACTAATAAAGCCTATGCCAGAGCATATGATTTGTTCAAAAAATTTGTACGTGATTACTATGTAATAATAGTTTTTCCCATAGAAACCATGGTCGCATTCACAACTTTTTGCCACATATCTCTAAAATTAGCATACAATACAATCAAACTTTACTTAACAGGCATACAACACCACATGTTAACTATTTATCCAAACAAAGCTCCATTCTTAGCATCTTACCCATCAAAAGTGTCCTTAGAGGCATTCAGAGACTAACTGTTCATAATCCCATTAAAAGACCTCCAATAGATAGTAACCTATTTAGGAACATCTCCGATCTACTAGATGAGACCCCTTTTGAGAATATCACTAATCTGATAATCAAATCTGCAGCCTACATAGCCTTTTACGGTTTCCTGATATCAAAGGAATTTTCTGTGGAAAAGGCATCCGACTTTAAGTCATGCCTTAAGAGTAAACACCTAACTAAAACAAACAACCACTATATTTTGGCAATCTCTCATACCAAAACGAGCCAGACTGCCCCCCCCAGTAGAGATTAAATATTACCCTACCTCTACCAAGTGGTGTCCAATTCACAAATTGGATAACCTAGTCAAGACACAGCTTACAACTGACCCCGAATCCCCACTATTAGCCATTCAAGGAAAACCCCTAACAACCAAACAGTTCACGCTATACATATGCACATTGTTACTCAGGCTGGGACACAACCCGCATTCATTCTCTGGCCATTCATTCTGTATTGGGGGGGACCACAGCAACTTCCGGTAGTCACGTACCAACACATATCATTAAGAACATGGGACGTTGGAAATCTTCTGCCTACAACAGGTACATCCCTAATCCAGAAAAATAAATTAGATTAACTTTCCATGAAATGTCTAAATAATGTCTTGCTAAATAAAACATGTCTGACAAAAGAAATTGTTTTCTTAAATTTTTGCCCTCTTTTTTACAGGTCTAACCGACTTTGTTCTTATTAGATTTTCATTATATCATAACCATAAGTTCCTCTACATGTGCCGTACACAAATGTTAACCAGCGTCAGTTAACCAAAAAATCTAGCCCATGGATTTTCCAATTTGCAGCTTGCAGGACGTAAAGGATTTGCTGCTAATGTATTGGTGCCAGATACCATAGCACACGTTCACAAGTCTTGTGGAGTCCATGCTTTAAGACATCAGAGCTGTTTTTGAAGCACGAGGGGGACCTACAAAATATTGAGAAGGTGAAAGCCACCGAGGGTGCAAATCTTGGTGGTGGTAGTAGCAAATATTCAAATGAGAACTTTGAAGGCCGAAGTGGAGAATGGTTCCATGTGAACAGCAGTTGAACATGGGTCAGTCGGTCCTAAGAGATAGGCGAGTAGTTTTAGTGTATAGATCATATCCCTGCTGTCTTACTGCTCAGTTCTCTGCCATTTATGCATTAAATCACATTTGTTTTTGTTTATGCAGCCCTAGCAACACGTACCCAGACTGCATGAAAAAACGGTTTCACTTTCAATCAGATGTTAACTTGCTTTAGAACTTTAGATCCCCTGAAATTATGTAAATTTAACTTTCACCACACATGGAAGGAAACAGAGCAGAAGATAAGAAATTATAAAGTAAACAGCCTGTGCAATAAAGGACATTTAGACATTAGATGTCTCTTTACAGGACGTGTTTAGGAAGACTGTGCCAGTCACTTGCAGGGAGGTGTGATTAAGGCTGTATAAACAAAGTGATTTAACTCGTAAATGGCAGAGAATTGAGCAGTAAGACTGCAGGGGCATGATGTATACACCAAAACTGCTTCATTAAGATAAAATTGTTTTGCTACCTATAGTGTCCCTTGTGGCTGATCAGTGTTTATCCCCATTCTATAATTGTAAGGCGCTGATGATCCTATTGGTACTTTATAACGTGTAATATTAATATACAGTGTGCGTATATCACTCTTTTTCTACCTATCTCACACAGCGCATTATATGTAAATAATAAAAACATATTGCTCTGGTCCTTGCGCACCTTCCCATTCTCTGTGAATTGTTCCCAGGCTCAGGCTGCTGTGATATTTGCCTCCATCTAAACTCAACGTTTGTTTATGAGTGCAGAGAGAGCCAGGAAGCCTGATCTGCTGCAACCCAGAGCCATTTCCCCTTCTGCACTGTACACTGTGTGCTTAGCACCCGCCCTGAGTGCGACTTCCTAGTTAAAATTCGTAAAAAGAAACTGCAAACTAGCCACACAGAACTTTTGGAGGTGTTCTGCATATAATTATATTTTTCAAAATTCACAAAAACACTTTTAGCTTTATTTTGGTGTTTAACTTGATATAGCTAGCCTTAGCAAAGACGATATAGCTATATTTTTCAATATACACACCAAAGCAGGTAAATGCCTACACAATATAAAAAGCACCTCATCAGGTTTTTTTTTTTTCTGACTAACTACCACAATATTAAACATTTATCCCACAGACATACTGAAAACCAAGCACTCATTCCACAAGTACCCAAGATATCAGTACTGAATATCAAATACCACTGACCAGGGCCGCACTGAGAATACAAAGCAGCCCTGGAAAAAAATATCTATGCCAGCCCCATAAGTAATTGTGCCATGTATTGTGTGTAATATATATAATACACACTACACACACTCTGAAAGGACCAATATTTTGAATTGGAAAAATAAATATACCAATAATATGTAAGGCTAGGTCTTGCCACACCAGATGATATATATATATATATATATATATATTGTGTGTGCTTACACAGTATATTACTCAATCATCTGAGTCATTTATTACACGTGAGTTTACAGAGGAAGAGGTTCTATTTCAACTGTCAAAAGTAAAGACAAATAAGTCAATGGGACCTGATGGAATACACCCAAAGCTATTAAAAGAGCTTAGTGGTGTACTAGCAAAACCATTAACAGATTTATTTAACCAATCATTGTTAACAGGAGTAGTCCCAGAAGATTGGAAGTTAGCGAATGTTGTGCCCATTCACAAGAAAGGTAATAGGGAGGAGTCGGGCAACTATAGGCCAGTAAGCCTTACTTCAGTAGTGGGGAAAGTGATGGAAACCATGTTAAAGGATAGGATTGTTGAACATCTAAAAACACATGGATTTCAAGACCAGAGACAACATGGGTTTACTTCAGGGAGATCATGCCAAACTAATCTTATTGATTTTTTTGATTGGGTAACTAAAATTATAGATCAGGGTGGTGCAGTAGACATTGCTTACTTAGATTTCAGTAAGGCTTTTGACACTGTTGCACATAGAAGGCTTATCAATAAACTACAATCTTTGAGTTTGGATTCGAATATTGTTGAATGGGTAAGGCAGTGGCTGAGTGACAGGCAACAGAGGGTTGTAGTCAATGGAGTATATTCGAAGCTTGGGCTTGTCACCAGTGGGGTACCTCAGGGATCTGTACTTGGACCCATTCTCTTTAATATTTTTATTAGTGATATTGCAGAAGGTCTTGATGGTAAGGTGTGTCTTTTTGTGGATGATACTAAGATATGTAACAGGGTTGATGTTCCAGGAGGGATAAGCCAAATGGAAAATGATTTAGGTAAACTAGAAAAATGGTCAGAGTTGTGGCAACTGACATTTAATGTGGATAAGTGCAAGATAATGCATCTTGGACGTAAAAACCCAAGGGTAGAGTACAAAATATTTGATAGAGTCCTAACCTCAACATCTGAGGAAAGGGATTTAGGGGTGATTATTTCTGATGACTTAAAGGTAGGCAGACAATGTAATAGAGCAGCAGGAAATGCTAGCAGAATGCTTGGTTGTATAGGGAGAGGTATTAGCAGTAGAAAGAGGGAAGTGCTCATGCCATTGTACAGAACACTGGTGAGACCTCACTTGGAGTACTGTACACAGTACTGGAGACCCTATCTTCAGAAGGATATTGATACCTTAGAGAGAGTTCAAAGAAGGGCTACTAAACTGGTTCATGGATTGCAGGATAAAACTTACCAGGAAAGGTTGAAGGATCTTAACATGTATAGCTTGGAGGAAAGACGAGACAGGGGGGATATGATAGAAACATTTAAATACATAAAGGGAATCAACACAGTA
The DNA here is from genome assembly GCF_036172605.1 of Pelobates fuscus. Classification (NCBI taxonomy): domain Eukaryota; kingdom Metazoa; phylum Chordata; class Amphibia; order Anura; family Pelobatidae; genus Pelobates; species Pelobates fuscus. Next base: position 152,539,876 of record NC_086319.1, read on the forward strand.
AAGGAGGAGACTATATTTAAAAGAAGAAAAACTACCACAACAAGAGGACATAGTCTTAAATTAGAGGGACAAAGGTTTAAAAATAATACCAGGAAGTATTACTTTACTGAGAGGGTAGTGGATGCATGGAATAGCCTTCCAGCTGAAGTGGTAGAGGTTAACACAGTAAAGGAGTTTAAGCATGCGTGGGATAGGCATAAGGCTATCCTAACTATAAGATAAGGCCAGGGACTAATGAAAGTATTTAGAAAACTGGGCAGACTAGATGGGCCGAATGGTTCTTATCTGCCGTCACATTCTATGTTTCTATCTGGGGTGGCAAGACAAAGCCTTACATAATATTATTGGTATTTATTTTTATAATTCAAAATATTGGTCCTTTCAGATTAAACATGTAATTATACAGTAAGCATACCCACATGCAGACACAGACAAACTCACTGACACAGCTCATTGATGCACAGGCTCACAGACAGATAATATCATTGATATACATATGCTCATTGATATAAAAACACAAGCTCACTGATGCACACAAATAGGCTCACTGACAGACAATCTCACTGACACACACAGACACGCTTATTGGTACACAAACAAATTTAGTAGTACAGACAAACTCTGACACGCACAAGCTTACTACAGACAAGCTCACTGTCACATGCACATGCTCACTGACACCCACATGCTCACTACAGACAAGCACACTGACACACACATGCTCACTACAGACAAGCTCACTGCCACACACACATACAAGCTCACTCACTAGCAGCCACACACACACACAAGCTCACTCAGGAGCAGACACACACACACACACACACATACAAGCTCACTCACTACCAGACACACACAAACACACACAAGATGAGCAGGCACACACACACACACATACAAGCTCACTCACTAGCAGCCACACACACACACACACACGCAAGCTCACTCAGTAGCAGGCGCACACACGCAAGCTCACTCACTAGCAGGCACACACATACAAGCTCACTCACTAGCAGCGATACAAATACAAGCTCACTCACTAGCAGTGACACACACTCAGGTTCCCTTACTGGCAGGCACACACACACAAGTTCCCTCACTAGCAGCCACACACACTCACACAAGCTCACTAACTAGCAGGCACACACATACAAGCTCACTCACTAGCAGCCACACACACACGCAACTCATGCATTAGCAGCCACACACACACACCTCACTCACTAGCAGCCACACACACAACTCACTGACTAGCAGCCACCCACAAACACACACACATAACTCATTGACTAGCAGCAACACACACACACACACCTCACTCACTAGCAGCCACACACACACAACTCACACACAAACACACAACTCACTGACTAGCAGCCACATACACACACAAGTTCACTCACTATCAAGCACACACACACACACAACTCACTCACTAGCAGCCACACACACATACACACACACACAGCCATGACTGAAGCTTACCTGGCACTGGTGAGTGAAGTTGCCATTTTGTGATGTCTTTCTCCCAGAGTTGTCAGCAATGTGTGTGCAAGGCGGAGCTTCCATTCAGGAGGTGGAGCTTGCATTCAGAGGCGGGGTTTGCGTTCAGAGGCGGGGCATGTGACCGAAATTTAGGTAAATTTAGGTAACTTATAGGTCTCCCTCCGGCCGCGCCAGCCCCCAGCTCCTCCCTCTTTACTGTAATTGAAATGATTTTCCCCTCGGACTGTGCCCTCCTATGTCAGTCCGAGGGGAAAATCATTTCAATTACAGTAGCCTCATGATTTGGGCTGTCTGCCCGGCCCCAAGTGCCGTGGCCCACTGGAAAAGTTCCTGGTATTCCGGTGGGCCAGTCCGGCCCTGCCACTGACATTTAAATTAAATTGCTAATGATTCATCCCATAGCATCGTTACAAATTGCTGATAGTGCTGTATATTTTACCGCAATTTAGAGTTAATGGATCACTACAGTGTCAGGAATACAAACATGTACTCCTGACACTATAGTATATAACTATTAAGGTCCCCAGCCACTATTACATCACTTAGCAAATGTGTTTGAATTAACTTTTTTCCCCACGCCGGTCTTGCTTTAATATTTTTGGATAAGCTTTTTAAATCACTTAATATTTTTGGATAAACCCCTATAAATTACTTAATATTTTTGAAAAAAAAATCGATTTTCATATTTTGATACATATATGATAGATTTTTTCACATTTTAATTTATTAAAAAAAATCTTTGTAAAAGTTTATCCAAATATATTAAATTGACGCTTAAGCAATAATTTGTGATGGATTGTAAAAGAAAAATTCTGAAACAAATAGCCAAAGCAGTAAAAGTATCGGACTCAAGCAAGTAATGCACCTTTGGCTGATTTGCTTCAAATTATAAAATTTCCTTGCGATTATTACACAAGTTTAGCGAATAATCCTGCCAGTGGAGGAGTGCTCATTCACACTCCTTTGTTGGATAACAACCATGGAAATGCATTGGATTGGCGGAGATTATCTAAGGAGGAGGAACTTCCTCTCGGAGACTGGAGCTGCTAGGAGAAAAGGTAAACAAGATTGCTTTTTTTCTCACAGCAGGTGGGGGCTGGACACCTAATGAAAAGAATACACGTTTGTCTTTCTAATGCTATAGTGTTCCTTTAAAATGATTAGTGATAATTTTTCCAACATGCGTAATGGTACTAAGGGTCAGAAGCCACACTTGGAGTTTGGGTGTTGATTTTCCATCCTACTGCAAGTTCCATGAGAACAGGTCTTGATTTTACTACCTTTCACACAGCAGTGTGGTTTACGTCTCGCTTGGCAATGCTATGTGCCGTTTTCACAAGTTAGACTTGGCAATAAAAGGCTTGTAATGGACAGTATAAAATCTTCTCAAAAACAAAGGTTGGTTGAATATTAACCTTGGATCTGCATACATTTTAAATATCTTTTGAGTGCCAGTTCGTTTTGGATATCAAGTATCTTTCTCCAACAGCATTGGAGAAAGATTCTCGATGGTTGTTTTTATTCTGCAATCCCCATTTGTATTTTTGATATTATTTTGTGCCTAACTGGGTAATCATTAGCAACCGGGAGAGCTGCAATATTATTGGCTGGTGCTATTTGCATCTCATTGTACCTCTTTATTGTTCGATAAATATCTATAATCGTCTTAACTCCATGCCGCCATTAAGATGTGTCATTACGTCCTGAACAGCATGGGCTTTAAGAACGTTAAGAGTGATCAGACCGGGGTAACTGCCTTGCAACCCAGGCAGATCCCCAGCAGTCAATTGGTTGTGATCAGTGTCAGGTCATCACGGTGAAAGCCTGTCACCGCAATCACTGTTTCAGTGTGACAGACAATGATTTTTATCGTGGACTGTGACATTGTATTCTGCCTCTCTCTTTCCTTACTTTGATGTGAGCCTTTAGAGCCAGAATTATCATTGCTGGCCGTCTTCTAGATTGTTAGTGTGTGTAAAAAACAAAGTGTTATTAACCCACTGCTGATCACAGTTCTAATACAGTGAGAGTAATCAGAACACTAGTGTGATTAGTACACTTTGATTTTCTTTGGGTCATATTTTATATTTTTTTGGTTAAAATCTGACCCTTTTAACCCTTTAAAGTTTTTGTCAACCCCTTTCTGAGCTCTGATCACTGTATAGTGTCTCAGAGCATTTTATCTTGCCTACCCTGACCTTTTTTTTTACCCTACTTTTGTTTAAAAAAACAAAACAAAAAAAACATAAACACCTTTTAGTGCTGGTCGCAGCTGTTTATTCTGCAATCAGTAATTCATTTCTCTTTTTGGCTTTAGGCTTCCATGGGTGGAAGAGAAAATTGGGGGGTGGGTTGAGGGATTGTGTGTTAGGCCGGAAGATAAAAAAAAATGATTTTACTTAAAAAGTTGCCATGGCTTGTTACTATACTGAGGAGGAGGTCAATGGTGAAACCTGAGTCAGAGGAAACTGACTCTTTTGACCTGTCTGACAATGAGACACTTACTGCGTCAGATGTAGAGCCCCTAGGTGAGCCTTCTGGCTCTCCCACCGTCACACCATCCAGGAGGTGCTCAAAACACTGCACTGGCTTTGAACATCAATGGGTACCACCAAATCTAAGTACCCCTAAAATACTCCCATTTTTGGCAACCCATTGCATTACAACTAGAGTTGACAGCAGTGATGACAGATGGCATATTTGAGCTCATGACTGCACAAACGAATTTGTAATATCTTGCTGCCAGTCTTGATTCTCACTAGAGCAGGAAGAATATGTATCACAAGACTAACAACACTGACATGAGGAGGTATTGGGGTTGTGTAAAAACCCAGTATTAGGAGTTACTGGAATAAGCACACCATCCCAGCTACCCCTCTTTTTCCAGGGATAAGTATGAACAGCTTCTCTGTTTCCTCCATCTCAGTGATAGCACCCAGTGTCCCCCTCTAAATGACACCAGTATGACCGTCTACACAAAATTAGGTTTCTACTTGATCACTTGTCAAAAACATTTTCAGAAAATTACACCACTGACCAAAATATCTGTATAGACAAGACCCTTTTGAAGTTAGAGGGAAGACTGCTTTTTAAAGCGGCACTGTCATGCCGAACTTACCTTTCCTCAATCTCTTCCTCTTCTCCCCCTCTCTCGGGATCTGTTCTTCTTTTCTTCCTATCTTCTTTAGTTTTCTTTTAAATCATAAGACAAAGTAGGGACTCTGTCTTATGGTGGATTCCTCCGCTTGACCAGCTCTGACCAGCGGAGGAGCAAAGTGTGCTTCATTTCCGCTGGTCAGAGAAATTTTCCCATGATCCCTAGCTTCCCTCTGTGATCTCGCGATGCTTCCTGTCATTTTTGACGAAACTGCCGAATTGCGTTCTAACTGAATGAGAACAGTATGTTCGTTTCTTTTAGAACGCAATTCGGCACTTTGTTCGTATCGGAATTTCATTCTAATGAATGAAACTCCGATCCTATTCATTGCCGCGGCTGCATCTTGCAGCCGCTTAGTAGATAACTCCCTAATTCCCACGGTATCAGGGAGCTATCTACTAAAAGGCTGAAAGACCTGAATTGGTCTTTCAGCCAAATTTACTAATACTAAGTAAAGATTACTTAGTATTAGTAAATTATATGCCCCTACTCGCTATACCACGAGTAGGGGCATGTCTAGTAAGCAGTGAGCAGCCTGTGGCTGCTCACTATAAAAAAAAAATAAAAAAATCAATAACCCCACCCTGCGCGGCTGGTGTCCTGCCCGTGGGGGCCCTAAATACAGATGGGGGAGGGGGGGAACCTACTGTCCTCCCCCCCGGCCCTAAATGAAAACAATAAGGGGGGGGGACCTACTGTCCTCCCCCCGGCCCCCACCCCTGTGCGGTGGGTGGGGGCCCTAAATGAAACAATAAGGGGGGGGACCTACTGTCCTCCCCCCGGCCCCCACCCCTGTGCGGTGGGTGGGGGCCCTAAATGAAACAATAAGGGGGGGGGACCTAGTGTCCTCCCCCCCGGCCCCCACCCCTGCGCGGTGGGTGGGGGCCCTAAATAAAACAATAAGGGGGGGGACCTAGTGTCCTCCCCCCGGCCCCCACCCCTGCGCGGTGGGTGGGGGCCCTAAATGAAACAATAAGGGGGGGGACCTACTGTCCTCCCCCCGGCCCCCACCCCTGTGCGGTGGGTGGGGGCCCTAAATGAAACAATAAGGGGGGGGGACCTAGTGTCCTCCCCCCCGGCCCCCACCCCTGCGCGGTGGGTGGGGGCCCTAAATAAAACAATAAGGGGGGGGACCTAGTGTCCTCCCCCCGGCCCCCACCCCTGCGCGGTGGGTGGGGGCCCTAAATGAAACAATAAGGGGGGGGACCTAGTGTCCTCCCCCCGCCCCCCACCCCTGCGCGGTGGGTGGGGGCCCTAAATGAAACAATAAGGGGGGGGACCTAGTGTCCTCCCCCCGGCCCCCACCCCTGCGCGGTGGGTGGGGGCCCTAAATGAAACAATAAGGGGGGGGGACCTACTGTCCTCCCCCCGGACCCCACCCCTGCGCGGTGGGTGGGGGCCCTAAATGAAACAATAAGGGGGGGGACCTAGTGTCCTCCCCCCGCCCCCCACCCCTGCGCGGTGGGTGGGGGCCCTAAATGAAACAATAAGGGGGGGGACCTAGTGTCCTCCCCCCGGCCCCCACCCCTGCGCGGTGGGTGGGGGCCCTAAATGAAACAATAAGGGGGGGGGGACCTACTGTCCTCCCCCCGGACCCCACCCCTGCGCGGTGGGTGGGGGCCCTAAATGAAACAATAAGGGGGGGGACCTACTGTCCTCCCCCCGGCCCCCACCCCTGTGCGGTGGGTGGGGGCCCTAAATGAAACAATAAGGGGGGGGGACCTAGTGTCCTCCCCCCCGGCCCCCACCCCTGCGCGGTGGGTGGGGGCCCTAAATAAAACAATAAGGGGGGGGACCTAGTGTCCTCCCCCCGGCCCCCACCCCTGCGCGGTGGGTGGGGGCCCTAAACGAAACAATAAGGGGGGGGGACCATGTGTCCTCCCCCCCGGCCCCCACCCCTGGGCGGTGGGTGGGGGCCCTGAATGAACCCCCCCAATCAAGGTGACTAGGGGTCCCAAGCCCCTAGTCACCCCCCCCCCCCACCCAAAAAAACCTATCCCCTACCTACCCCCCTCACCCTAAAAATAGTGAGGGGGGAAATAAAATCACTAACCTGTACAAAAAAAAAATTAAACTTACCATTAGATGTCTTCTTTTTTCTAAAATCTTCTTTCTTCAGCCCCACAAAAAGGCCAAATAAAAATCCATCATACCCGTCGAACTAAAAAAAAAAAAAAAAAAACCGACCGCAAAAAAAATTAAAGCCAATGTGTAACTCCACTAACAGAGGAAGTGTATAACTGTGACATATTACAAGCTAAGAAGACAGGACGCATGTGTTGGGACTGGAAGCCAAAGACTAGGTATCATGCCTGAAAATGCAATCTGATTCCTCAGTGGCAGAAACCATGATGAGTCCACTGCAAAGTCTATTGTGATCTGCTGAGTTTGGCTGGACTGAGTAGGAACCAACTGGCTCTAACCTGTTTCAGCTGCAATTGATGATAATGAGGCTTGAGCAAAACCATATTTAGGCTGACGGGTTTGCCATCAATGCTCAAGCAAAGGAAATGGTAATAGATTACAGAGCTTACTTTCCATGTTTCAGAATTTTAACAGAAATACTAGACTTTTCCATTGGGTTCATATTCGTTTATTTAAAAAAAAGATTTTTTAAACTTGGTATAATGTTTTATAACATTCAGCATCTCATCATAGAGATACATAAAATCAATGCATATCTATAGGGAATGTTCAGCATGTCCATGCAGAGCTGGGAGAGGCTGAATGTAGGTGCTGCACATTATGCAGCGCTGACATAGGAGGCACTTCAGCAGACGTTTAAGTGACTGCCGCTAGAGGTGTTACTAGGCAGCAATGTAAACACTGCCTTTTCTCTGGCTGGATGTTTCACTTCCTCCTTCCAATAGCTTTACTGACCTCACAGAATTTGCAAAAACATTCTAGTAAAGCCTCCTAAAATATTTCGTTTTGGTGCCTAATGCCCCATTAAAATTGAAAAGCATGTGCGTCCATGTCATCACACACGTAACCTAGGTACCCATTCTGTGGAGCATCTCCTCCAGCTTGCAGCTGGCAGCATCAGAACTGTTAGATATGTCCCTCCATTCGTGCACATGCATAAACTATCACTTGTCCTGTTGGGACTATGATTCGAAAAGCCCCATACAACTGATAGAGAAGCTGTGTTTACATTAGCCACTAGCTCCATCTCAGCAATTCTACTTTTTCACTAGATTACGAATTTTATCAAATTAAAAAACAAAAACTGTTGGTCTGGAAAAACATTTAGCTCTAATCACAATTTAGGCTAGTTTTGACTTTGACTAACAACTGGGAATAGAAATTGTTGTACAGTCACTACCCATGTGTAACACACCACATATAATGGGTTACAAATAAACAGTCAAGTTAAAATGGAGCACATATTGAGAACTCAAGAGGGACCATCCCTTAAAAACTTTCGATGCTGACCAGTGCTAGAAGTTTTAGCTGCCTGAGAGTGATAGGCATTGAAACCATAGTCAGCTGCATTTCCATCTGTGGACAAGCAATACTTATTTATTTTTTAGACACATTCTTTCCAAGCACACATTGCAGAAGTCACCAGGGCCCAACTCTCATGCCTGGCAAGGGGGGAAGGCTTGTTTTGAAGCGGGGAGCCTCTGGTTTTGTAATCAGCCATCCTTGGGAGCACCATCCAGCTGCAGCCAGTACTGAGCACATCACCATTCACTCCCTACATGGACTCAAACACGCTGCCTGGACACGCCCTCTCCACTCCTTCCCTCCCAGGGATGAGGTCATTGATTGGTCTGCTCTGGAGGCTTGGAATGTTCACCACCAGGGGCGTGTTAAAACCACGTTACCACGCCCCTTCTGTATAAATACTAAAGAAGCAGCTCTAGGCACAGGAATTGTGCTGTCAGGCTGGGGAGTAAGTGAGATATTTACTAACACTGACTGAGACATATCAATAGAGAGAGAGAGAGAGATATTTCATCATCACACAGAGTCTGTTACTGGAGGACACCCTGTCTGCATCATGCTTATGTGTGCTAATTTAGTGCTGCTCAGTCTGTTCCTGCTCTTCTCTGGGGAGTTCTCCCAGACTGCAGAGGGCTGCACATGTGCCCCCAGCCATCCCCAGGAAGCATTCTGCAACTCTGACATTGGTAAGAAGATACCTTTTATTTGCATGCACAAAACCAATTATTGGTTCAACTGATCTGATGGGAGCATAGTGATGCCAGGCTCCTGGGAAAGTCCAGGGAAGCAAGTCACTGGCTTCAGGCGATGGAAACAGTATTGCTAGGTTCCTCAGGAAAGGCACGGTAATGCCATAGTAATATTAAACTGTTAATGCCAGGCTTTGTATCAGTCTGCTGATGAAGCCTGTGCAGGTACCAAGGTGATGGTGTGGGATGCAGCCATGTAGTCAGACTAAAGATGGGGGACACAGTTTCCAAATCTTTACTTGTACTCCAAGTAATGCCAGGCTGGTGGCAGCTTGCTTACAGTCTGTTGCTAAGAGGCATTGTTGTGATGTGTGATTAGCAAGTGTCAGCACTTTTACAGAGAGAGACAAAGAGAGCGCTGATTAAAATATGAGAAGCGGTTTATAAACAAGACCGAGCTGTCTGGTGCACACTCTTGCATTATGTTATCATTACTCCATCACCTTATTAGTGGCAGGATAGTGTGTGTGGGGCATACTTGTGCCATGCTGCTGCTCACTGGTAGTCGTAGAATGTATAATACTGTAATGCGTAACAAGTTTGTTGCACACTGTTTGTGCCAGGATTCTGTGCGCTGTCACTGGATAGTGGATAAACCAGGTGGAAAAATAGTTGCATATTAGTTCCAGATTATTCGGTAGGGCTAAGCAAAGTGACATGTGGCAGGAAAAAGTTAAACAAGGTTATACATCATTTGTACAATTATGTATTCCACAGCACAGCGTGATGTGACTGCACAGTTGGCTATTATTCATTATATTTATTGTACCGAGATTTTAATTAGGCGACCTGGTAACAAGTATGGTTTGGGAAATGAGTCCGGAGAAGTCAGTCCTGTTTAAAGTTAATTTATGGAATACCCTCTCAAACTATTCTTGGTAAGGAGGAATGAGACCACTACACGTTTACCAGTGCTTTCAAAAAATGTACCATGCATATTTATACACAGGAACTCCCTCAATTTCCTTAGCTCAGAGTGGAGGGTAAACTTCACCTGCCAGATTGAGCTGGGACCTTTGGCTGTCCATGTTGAAAGCAGGAAAAAGTGAGATTTACAGTGGAGTTGGATCATCAATGGAAGACAATTTATTGTACATTTTGGTGTAGGCTAAACAAGAAGTCTCTAGGAAGGTGCATTGGGATGCTGGACATGAGTAGAAATTGGCCCTTAAAGCAAAGGTTCCAATGTGGGACATACTGTATAAAGCTGAACTGTTGCAATGTGCCTTTTTCTGTGCATGTTTCCACCTATTGATCCTAACATCTCATTATTACCTTTTTTTGTCATAAATAGTCTTCACCTATCTTTCTTAGATATGTAGATAGGCTAAGCAAATAATGCACCAAATTGACCTTTTTTTAAAAATTTTTTTTTTTAAATGGTTAGACCTAAAGCATAAAAGGACAGAGCAGATTTGACACCCATTATTGAATCCTCAGATAGGGGGTGTCACAATATTTCCTTTCAAGACATCAGCAATATTTGATACTGGTCTAATAATACCACCCTCCATGGATTCCACGGTACATCATATAGACAGGAATATAGAATTTTTTTTTTATGTGTGAGCATATCTGAACCAAGCATCACATAAACATTACATTTTGCCTATTGTCATAAGGTGAAAACCTCTTTGAACTGCACGAGAGAATACCTGATTTAAAATAAATTAAACATTGTCCCACAAGGCAGCTCAATGTCTATGTAAAATACCAGATTTTAATTTTATTTTCTATTAAGGGCATCAGTAAGTGTTTTCTATGCCTTATTCACTCTATATGTTTTCACTTCACTTTTGTCGGAAGATTCATCTATTTTTTATATTAACATTTTTGTTGGCTCTCTTTAATTTTTATTTCTTCTGCTTCAGGTTACATTTTCTGTCTACAGAAATTGCCATTCTTTTCTATTTCTTTAAATCCTTTCAAATATGTCTGTTTCTTTTATGTCATTAATATACTGAACAATGCTTGTTCAAATGACACACAGTTGGGCAAGCCTGTGAACTCTCTGTTGAAGCAAAATAACTTGGTATCTCACTATTTGGCCTGGATATGCTGGTGTCAGTCCAGGACCCAATCTATGACACTCTCACTACAGGTGATGGACATGCTACGAGCTCTTAACCCCTTAAGGACACATGACATGTGTGTCATGTCATGGTTCCCTTTTATTCCAGAAGTTTGGTCCTTAAGGGGCTAATTAGTGCAGCTGCTAAAGGGCTGATTTACACTGATATCAGTTTAATACATATAAAGGCCACACTCTTGTAATTCTTCGGTAGTAAACAACCTTAGGCTGGACATGAAGAGTTAAAAGAGCTGGTGGGATCCGGTCTTGTATCCTTAGGCTTTCTTCTACAGTAGAGATGGGACTGACTCCAAAATTCTTTCTGCTTAAGGTAGAACTATGTAACAAGCTCCAGGGGGTGTATAAAGCCACTTTCCAATATCGTGGGGGAGTAAAGTATGGCATTCTAAAGGATTACTATCAATTCCACTACGAGGCATATTTACTAAGCAGTGAATTGAGATGAGTTAGCAAGTGAATTTTGGCTAAATATAGCAGAGTATAGGTTTTATCAATTTAAGTTTTCCTAATTTTAACAAAAGGTCTATAAAGTATTAACCAAATAGAGTATTTATTAAAGATTAAAATAATTTTGTGTTTCTAATGAATTGCTGACACAGTTGCTATTTAATGGTTGTGAGAGGTAGGTGGGCCTTCCTAGACCAGTGTGGGCAACCTTCAGAACTCCAGATGTTGTGGACTATGTCTCCCATAATCCTCTTAAAGCCATAATGCTGGCAAAGCATCATGAGAGATGTAGTCCACAGCATGTGGGGTGCTGGAGGTTGCATACCCCTGTCCTAAACCATGGAATAAAAGAAGTGATGATAATGAGAGTTTGCACTATTATGCCATGGAGCAGTATAAAGTTATTGCAATGAAGGGTTAACTTTAGTTGTGGTTTTTAATAAACCCACAATGGGTTTCTGGCACTCCGGAAGAGGCAATGTAACATGTTTCATCTGTGTAACCGAAAGAAGAACTGGCTTCCATCAAATTTATAGTCAACTATTTTGACATCTAAATGCAAACGGCAAAGCTTTTTTGCAAAACTTATATACTGCTACGTGACAATATTATTTTACTTAAGTTCTGTCCCATAAGCAGTGGGTGAACATATGCAGTGTCATATGCAGGGGGTAAACAAGTTTCCTTTTTCCTTTTGCTTATTTTCTAAAGTTCTCTTGGTATATAACGTATTTCATTACCTGCAAAGAAATACGATTTGGCAGGCAACACACACTGTGTATTGCAGGGCTCATTCATCTGCGTAAGCTGTGAATCTGGTTTCATACTTAAGGAGTGATTTGTATCTTATTTGACTGGTAAATATATGAGTTTGTCTTGCTTAGAAAATTGACACATTTGTTAATTGTTGGAGTATCGCTCACTTTCCTTTAAATATGCAATCTGAATATAGATGAACTTTATATGACAGGTAAATGGGAACTATAGGAGCCCCTATACATGGTCTAGACTGCCTAGAATGCCGGACTGCATATCTCTACATTGGTTGCTAAATGGCATAGAATGATAAAGTTACAATGAGTGATAACTTTGACACTGTAGATGTTTTGGGCCTGCATTACCAATGACACATACATGAATACAAATGTTTCAGTGCTATAGTTTGCCATCAGTAAACTACAGTAAGGCATCCTGATTGACCTTCTGAATGCCAGGTGGAGTGCATAGTAAATCCCAACAAGATTCATGTTTGCTTGCCCACCTAGCACTGCATGGTTCCTGTATACTAAGAGCTGCTTGATGAGAACCCGCCTTGCACACTCCCCTGTTGAGCCCCTTCTTACTGGGGGGTGGGGGTGTCATCTGGACTGTTCGTAGAAATACATTTTTATTGGTGTGTGAGGGGCACTTGAAACAGAGGAGGTTAGAAATAAACGTTTTAATATATATTGAAGAACACTGTTCACTGTTCTGTACTGTATTTGTATAAATCTAAAATAGTTATTACCATTAACTGTTACTGTACCACCACCTCTGAAATTTACCACAGAGTCTGAAAACAGTACTTTAGTTCACCATCTCCTCCCTATTCCTTCTAAATAGTATTCTATGAAGCGGCACAAGGTACTAGCGATGGGAGACAGAAGGAAACCTACTTAATTCACACCAATTAGGAGCTACAAACTCCTGGGAACTGGTTCCGACACTATTATCGTCCAGACACATTTTCACACTACAAAATAACTGGAAAGGTTTCTATCAGTAGCTAAGTAAGAGACTTGCACACAAGGGTACCTCTTCCTCTCAAGCACATAATTGGTCTGGCAGCTGCTAATGACAGAGATACAAACCATGCAAAAAGGTGATGCAGGCTCTTTACCAGCTATTAAATGGCTGTCTCAGGGTGCTTGATATATACATTGCATATCAAACGGCTCCTGGCATGCAAAATGGGACACATGGCTTATTATAGAGCAAATTACTTTATCTATATTGTGTTAGCCAAATAGCTAGCAAATATATGAACACATTATAATTAGATTTATTTTTATATCTATGCTTCAAGCCTAGAGGTTTACACTAAAGCATGACCGCTGCAGGGAGTGTGAGAGATCCCTAATGGTGAGCAAATCATACGACGATGTTGAAGGTGCTCAGCATTATATATGTATATATTGACAGATTTTCAAACTTTATGTAAGTTTTTGTTTTTTATATACAAAAAGTTTTGTAAAGAATCTTTACAGCTAAATTTGAAGATATGGAATTTGATGGTCAAGGGAAAGAGCCCCTTCCTCCCACACACACACACACACCTTTTTAATATGAACTTGTTTTGAATCATTCTTGGCCAACATCTGTTTTATGAAAAACTATAAATACAGTTGCCCCTCCCACAAAAGGATGCTGATATGTAAAAGTTCAGATTCCAACCGCTATCCTTGCAAAAATATAAAACAATACCTTTCTAAGCATGAATTTCTGATTAAGTGTTGCAACATTTTTAAGTCAGGGTTAATGTCTGAGCTCTGAATATCTCCTTTCCACTAAAATCTTGCTTTTTTTAACAGTCTGTTTTTGTAAGGATCTGCTTGGGACTGTGAATGCAGAATTGCTTGGCAATGTATTTTTGTTTTTGAATCACCAGCAAATTGAGTTCCCGCAGGTTCTCTGAAACACGAACCAACAAAACAGAAAAAAAAAACCTTCCAGTTGTTGCCATCCCAACAAGCAAACCATAAAAGACTAGTGGGGGTAGAAAACTAAAAAGGCAAACACATTGTTTGCCTTAGTCACAAAAGTTCAGTAGAGTTTATTTACTAAACTCCAAATTGTAGCTAATTGGAATCCAAAGGGGATGATTTATGCTAAATACTTAAGCTGTAGATGAGTTGTATAATTTTCCAAATTGGTTATTTTAGTTTAAATTTTGTGTTTCAGATTTAAATGCAATTCTGAGATTAGTCAATGAACTCTAATGTGGGTACATTCATACTCAATCCTTTTAATAGGGAGCGCCTAAATAGCAGTTCTCCAATGGATAAAAATCAACTATAAAAAGCAATTCTTTTTTGTTTTTTAGCTGTCCGCAATGCCAAACTGTGTTCACTTTGTTAACTGTGTATTTTCCAACTTAAAATAATTATGTCACAGAATCAGTTAATAGACCATGTAGTGTTTAAATCACTATTTAGCACCCCATGCCTCCCTAAATATAGTAAAATCTTATTACCAGTGCCGCAAGAGTCCACTGCCTTGGCTGACATCATCAGAAGTGATGAATTCAGCCAATCACAATTCATTACAATAGGTGGTAATGCATGATTTGATTGGTCCATGAGGTCACCCAGATTATGCATCAGGGTGAGCGGTAACGCCTTGTTTTGTAACTGTTCCCCTACCTTTTTACTCTTCAACAACCTATGTTTATTTATTGACTTGTACAGAGCTGTATGAAAACGTTGGACAAAAGGAAGTCACTTGCCAGAAGAGACAATATTTAAAAGTGACCACAGACAACATTAGACATTTTGTTGACAGTTATGTGTTGAATTTTTAGTCACTTCAACACCGCTGTTCTGTGATTGATTCTGTCTGGTGTACTCATAGGGAAGTTGCAGTATGTAGTATGTGAAACGTAGACATGTGAGAGAATGCCTCTTTTTGAAGCAGATACTGTATTCCACTTTTGTGTTCTTCACAAATATATGACCTTTGACTTCTCTATCTTGTCACTGTCAGCTGGACCTTTCTGCCTGGGGTCACCGCTATCCATAGTAATATCTGGCCATCCATTCATCCTGTGGTGTAGTGATTCTAAGCTATACTAAGCAATCAACCCTCTGTACCACAAAAAATGTACAACTGGAACGTGTAGACAGATCCCTTTCTATGGACAGGAGAAATGTTAACGATTTTGCTGGCAGTAAACATAAGTATCTGGCAGTGAAATTAGGAATGGTATAATACATATACACATTCTCAAGTGCAAATATTGAATTGCACTGAAAACCCTCTTTAGTGCATTTTATTGGAGCTACCAGTTGAAGCGCCTTTTTATTTTACATGTCCAGACTCTTTTGGCTGCATGATAACAGCCAAATTTATTGCTTAAAAACCTCCTCTTAACTGTATGAAACATACATTATGGGAACTATAATTATGGCGACTACATACATATGTTTCAGGGGGCCAATGTGGCTCACAGTACTTTGTAGTGATCTCCTTCACACCCTCTGATTGCCCCGTCATCAGCTACAAATTCCCTTGTAAGAGTTCTCTGCCATAGGTAACTATTTTATGTTTGATGTTTTAGTATGGGACCCTTACATGCAGAGGCCTTTAATTTTCTGCATAAATAGAAATTTGTGCATCCCATCTCCCTCAGGCATTAGTAAGCAATGAGCACATTCAGAAAGGGTTATACTATTTTTCTACTCCCTCCTGCTTAACCACCAGGAAGTGAGACACTGGGTGCAGATTCATTGCAACCCTCAGAATTTGGATCCTAGGCAAGTATTATATTTAAAAACTGTACTAATAGTTTTCCAGGTTATTTATTTATTTATTTTATTTATTATTGCCATTTATATAGCGCCAACAGATTCCGTAGCGCTTTACAATATAATGAGAGGGGGATTTAACTATAAATAGGACAATTACAAATAAACTTACAGGAACAATAGGTTGAAGAGGACCCTGCTCAAACGAGCTTACATTCTATAGGAGGTGGGGATGAACTAGGTGTATATCTGACACCTAGACATAAACTGGAGTCTATTAAACATGGGAACAGGGACTTTTGAAAACCTGATGGATTTAATATGCAAAGCACAACTAATGCCAGCAGTCTTGGAAAAGCTGTACATATATATTATAGCAATGAAGAGGTTAACCCTGATGGTGTCAAAACTCCTCTTCCAAAAAATGAAAATCCTGAAATTCATTGATGCTCAACGAAGTGTATCTGGGGCAAATAAGATGCATTTGGCCTGCAGATAAAAGACACAATGCTAAATGGGCTGTCAGGAAATGAATAGAGTTGGTTAACTCACAGCATTGTGTGCGTAAGATCTAAGAGCGCAGGTTAAAAGCTGAGGTGCCAGTATTCTAATCTTACAATTTGCCAAACTGTTCTGTCTGTGTAATGTGAGGAGTGCGGCTCACACCCTTTACTCAGGTCAAAGTACCGTGTACAATTCATTAATCATGTAGTCCTTTGAAAAGACCATCATTTCACTCTCCCAATACTCCCAATACTCTCCCAAGACTCTGGTCACAGCCAACGGACATGGATAGATTTTGTGGTAATTCAACAGCACAGACTAGGCATTCTTATCAGTCGAACACAGGACACGAGTCCAGTGTGAATTACCGAAAAACAGGACATGTCCTTCATAAAGTACTGTAACTCTGAGAACATGTACCCGTTACGAATTGTCCACATTCACCGAATCTGAAAAAAAAACAAGGAGCAAGTCTATAATGAGACAAAGTGGACACATAGCCAGCCTGAAGTTCCCGAATACAGAACATGTGCCCATTATGAACTGTGTCGACATGTGCAGAAAGCTAAAATAAGGAAATAAAAAAGTTTAATGAATAAGAAATTACTTATTTGTACCTATTTTAAAAAAATCCTTATTGATCCAACCCCTTCATTAATCCTTTAGTAACCAGTAAACTAATGGCACCTACATAGTTCATGATGTTCCACAATCTGCTATATTTAATGTGCATTCTCAGCTCTAAATATGTAAAAGTAAAAAAGAAAATGGGTTTATGATTTTATGTATCGTACTATACTATCTGTATACTATATGTATGAGTTTATATATCGTACTATCATAAGTCTATGGTAATTGGTGGGATTTAATTGCATTTCAAACAGTACTGATAAGGAATCCAATAAATAAAATGTTCACATTTATAAATACTTATGTGTATTGACTTTGTTTCAACACTTTCTCCGTTGAATTATATCTATACTTTTCAGCTCTGTCAAAGCAGAGAGCAACATCAGTTGATAAAATATAAGCATACAGCACACCTGCAGTCCATCAGCGATTCTGTCCATGCTGAGGATAATAAATTATAAACATTTCTGGAAAACCGGTTACAAGTCACTAAAAAGAAAATCTGAGTGAAGAAATCCAGCAACACACCAGTGAAATCGACTTTGCGAAAATTTGATATCCTAGAATTTAAAGGAATACCCCAATGTAATTTAAAAAAAAGCATGCATGCATTTATTGCTGCATTGTTTTATTGGGGTATATCTACAAACAGTTTGCAAAAGCTGAAGATCTGCTCTCTTCTGCCTTTGCAAGCCCTCCACTTTTCCCAGGATAGACTTTTTGTGTCTGTCCAATGACATTTACAAATGCAGCTCATTGATAATTCTTTACAAGGCAGACAGGTACTCTGGCCAATTGTCTGCCACTTGAGTTTAGCTAATCTAGCACAAAGTCACAAAACCAGGGGGGGGGGGGAGGGGTTGATAAAAGGCTACTGGCTACTTATTCTAGGAATCAAAAAGCTGTATTTATCAATTCACATTAATTTAGATTTGGATTTGGTTAATATACTTCTTAAATGTTCTTTCCAAATATTTGTAATTTGGATCAAAAGATCAGTTTGCGAGTAAAGTTTTACATTCCTAAAAGAAAAGGAGAGCCTACATTTTTCCATTTACCTTGATACTATGATTACATTTAAATACCAGGATTTTCTTATGCTGTCACTTATTACCCACCTCTCCCCATTTTCTGAACCATGATCTAAATCATTCTATAGGAATGTGGTGACCACATAATTCCCACACCTCTTTGCTAAATCTTGTTAAACATTAATGCCACTTCCTGAAGTGGAGAATTCTTACTATCAAATGTATATTTTCATCTATCAGACTTGCAGAAGTTTGAAAACCCACAGCAAATTCAACAGAAAAATGCACATTACATTGTGAACTCATTCAAAGGGAACATTTGATATGATTCTTTACTAAAAGAGAAATGTGAGCTGCCACAATTGCTACGTTTCCACATATATGACCCCCCCCCCCCCCTTAATAAGTCAGTAAGATAAATAAGACAAGAAATCTATATGGTGGTTTTAGGAGCTGCAAGATTTCCAGATGTCCAAAATACATGATTTACCAGAAGAAATAGCTTTTAGCAGTTGAATGTTAAAGGACCACTATAGGCACCCAGACCACTTCAGCTCAATGAAGTGGTCTGGGTGCCAGGTCCATCTAGGGTTAACCCTGCAGCTGAAAACATAGCAGTTTCAGAGAAACTGCTATGTTTACATTAGGGTTAATCCAGCCTCTAGTGGCTGTCTCACTGACAGCCGCTAGACGTGCTTCCCACTGTGAAAATCACAGTGAGAAGACACTGCCGTCTATAGGAAAGCATTGAGAAATGCTTTTCTATGGACTGATTGAATGCGCGCGTTTAGCTCTGACGTCTGAGATTTCCCCAGCGCCAAAGGAGCCTGGCGCTAGAGAAAGGTAAATGATTAACCCCTTCCTCCCCCTTCAGCCCGGCGGGAGTGGGATCCTGAGGGTGGGAAGTCCTAGAGACCCTTTAGAGACAGGAAAACAAGTTACACCAAAAGGGCAAATACTTACTCCATTTTTAAATACTTGCACACATTTCTTGTTGCCTTGATAGGAATAGAAAGATTTTTGAGATCAATTCTTTCTGTCCTTTTTTTATCTTATTGTCCTAATTTATAGGTGCTCTCTATATTGTTGGTGTGCCTGAGTGTAAGAGAGATCCACAGCAATAATACTCCCAAAAATGATTCTTTAAACCACAATATGTTCCCAGAAATTAATCCGTGTACATACAATAGAAAATTCTTGTTATAAATTATATTTTAAATGAATAAATTGCTATTAGTAAGTCACCTAAAATTTCCCTAAAAAGTCTTGCCCTTGGTGACTACCAAAAAATTAAAATGTCTCTCTTTGTCCATTTGAATTTGCCAATCTGATTTGAACAGTTGACCTGAATGCACTAGGACAGAGGCGATAAATAGATCCACACTGCAGTTCCTATCCTGCTTTACCAGCTGCAAGGATGGCAAAGTATCGAGCGAGTTGTATCTCTGCAACTGCAGTAGGCAGTTAAAAAGCAGTTCCCATTATAGATTAGCAGTTTGGCCAGCAATAGCCTAGTCAGAATTTATATAATTATAATTCAGTAGTCACATTAGGACGTTTCAAACCACATGGAAACATCTTGTACTCAAATGCCTTTAATCAAAAGGAAGTTCCTGAAATGGAGTTATTTTTTAAACTATATCATAGTTTAACAGTCATTGATGTCACTATAAACAACACGGGTTTCCTCTGTGACCAATTTATCTCAAAAGGCACCGCTTCTTAACATTCTAAAACCACAAAATATGGTAAATAATAGAATAAAAATGAATGTTATGTCAGGATCCAAGAGAGGATCGCATTTAATTTAGGGTAAGCTTTTCAAATAACATTTGATACTTAACATATTTTTTGGTGGTATACTGCATAATTCATAGTACAAACAAGTAATATTATTCACAGACTGAGAGTATCTCTCCAGTAATACCTCTTGCACCTGCTTGCAAACTTCATACCTGATTTAGCTGTATTATTCAAAAACAAAACCTGTGCCAAACTATGCTGAGTACATGTGAAGTCACACCTGAACACAGGTCTAGATTCACTGTTATATGGACAAAATGGTCGTGTTCGTTTTATGAACACCCTGTTGATGGGTTCCTTTATGCAGTTGCCTGATCGCAAGTATAGATGTACCAGCCATCCGTTAAATATTTAGCCTGTACATGTGCCAACATCATTTTTTCTGTAAGACGTCTATGGCATGGAAGTTGACTGATAAATCGAAATAGCTTCTGCCTCTGTTAACCTAGCAAGAAAAAAAAATCTGCATGCTTTTCATGAGCTGCTAGCTAGCATAGAACTATTCACATGTTTTGTCTGACCCAGTCTTTATAAAAAAAAATGTTTGAAAAGAAGCAAACACAGCCCACTTGAAAGGCCCATGGAAGTCCTCTTCTTTTTGTCATTGAATAAGATGCTTGTTCGAGTGCAGGAATGTGGAGCTCTTACTGTAATATCTTACTTAAGAATGTAGCATACCAGCACCGGAATCTACTTAGCTGAGGAATTCTGCCCTCGGGAGAGCTTTAAAGAGGCTTTGGTCACTGGAAGCTGTTGATTTAACCTTGCTCAAAGGGTCACAACAAGACCTCCTGCATCTTTCACATCTCTTTGCTCCTGGCACTGCTCAAGTTCAAGGGTGTCTCATTGACTCCTTAGCTACAGGAAGGGCTCTTGACATTTGGACATGTTCCCTCTTTTACTGGCTATGTTAAATATGACAAAAAATTTTTTAGCTCCTCTTAATTCCTTCAACATTATTTGTTAAATTTGATCAGGAGCCTTTAAATTTATGTGTATTTGTATGTATGGTTAAGTTAAATATGAATAGATTAAAAATAAATAAATATGTGCACTCTTAATGATTATTTAAATCTCTATATGGGGTTGTTAAATACTATTATTATATGAAGCATAACAAGTATGGTGTTTTCTACATAAATCTAACTCTTAAATAAAGTAGAACTTCCGTCTCTTTCCCTGGAGTGCACCTCTCTTGACCTTGGTGCATGACCTTTTGTTATGTGGAACATCCTTCTTTTGAAAGGTTAAAATCATTTGGTGCTAATTAGAGATTTCCTTTTAATCATAGCCTGTTCTAGGAACAAGCAAAAAACATATGACTGGTCATTTATTTGGCCAGTTAAAATGTCCATTGTCAGACTCAACTGTCGACAACCTGCAACACACCAGCTGTTGAGGTTTGCGAAATACGTATACAAAACAGGGAAAACCCTTGTGTTGGACTCTCCAATGCCAATGAATTAACCATCCCAAACTGATAGACATCCTACAGATTTCCAGCTGTGTAGCACAAATCTGCATTATCAAAGGCTTTATAGATTGGTTATAGCAAGATATGTTCATAGTTTTTGTAGCGTTTGTAACTCTAGGAAAAAAGGATATGTTTGTAGTTGATAACTAGCACTATAGAATGTGTTCTCAACTTCGAGGTCAACAAGCAAAATAAGCAAGAGGTTCCCTTTGAAGTTGCAGGGGGTTTGCTATAAAATATGTCACAGGGGAACCTTTAAACTAACATATATATCCTTTTCCATCAAGGGTCTATTTATTCTATTACACTTCCTGCTGTGTTATTGGCTATTTTTATCTGCTATTCTAATTCCCATACCATCTGTATTCACCTCTCGTTCTTCCGTTCCAGCTGTATAGGGTGTAATATGAATTGTTTCCAAAGGAAGACATAGATCAACATTTGGAAGTTATCCTGAGATTAGGAAATGCATGTCCATCATACTTTAGTGCTGGGGAAGGTTTTCACATAATGTTCAGTGTGTTCTGGGGTGTCTACGCTATAATTGTAAAATTCGGTCATGATAAAAATAGAGGGTGTGTACCCCATTAACAATGGTCAGAATTGATGTGACAGCCACTTATTCTCTTTGAATCTTTATCTCAAGCCTTCCATGCAAGATTCAAGAATGAGGTAAATTGCTATAAATAACTTAAAGTTAAACTGCCATTAGAATTGATTAAACGTACCGTTCCCTTCTTCCTGGGGACCATACCTCTTACTCATCACGTAAAAGCACTAGTGTAGTATTTACTGAGATAATTATGGAGCATTTGGAATTTGAGTTAAATGTCAAACTGCTGGAAACCCCTTGCATTTCATGGACATTAACGAGACAAAGAAAAGCAGAAGGTATTTTTTTACTTGGCTGTTAGATTGTACCATTTCCCTTGAAGTAACACAGCAGTTCTTGCTTATTCATAGTGGGTTTAATCACTAAATTTGTTGAGTTAACAACCAATTAAAAAAATATGGCAGCGTTAGAAAACATCAGATGCAGAGTTTGAGGTTTGGTAACTTGGGCATTTTGGCATAAACTTTCAAGTTGTTGACAGCTTGAAACGATGTACTTAATGATATTTACATGTTTCTTGTAGTTCAGCTGTTAATTATATTTTTTTTGAACCACTTGGAGCTTTCATTTTTCAAAAACCAGCCATTGGTTTTATTGGAAAGCAGAGGAGGTAGCACCTGGGTACCAATTATTAGACTTGCTGTTGTGTTTAAATTCTTTGATTTCTGGAATCATCTACACTGCATCACTCACTTTACTGTCCCTTTGAGTTTTTTCCTGTATCCTGAATACGACCTATTTTCCCAGTGCTAACAATCAATGCTGTATTGAACTTTTTGTTTGACCAAAGACAATGACTGGTTTAATAAGTTAACACGTCCTCTTTCTGAACCCATATTTCACATTAACATATAATTCCTTATTTGGTATTTACTGTGCACGACGTTGATATGCTGTTACCTATCCCTATGGAATGAATAAGTATTGATAATACTAAATATATAGGACATTTATATGCAGATATTTTGTAGTAAAAAAGACACCAAAGGTAGGGTCTTTACATACACAATATTGATGATGACACAGAATTTCATTAAAGGACCACTCTAGGCACCCAGACCACTTCAGCTTAATGAAGTGGTCTGGGTGCCAGGTCCTTCTAGGGTTAACCCATTTTTTCATAAACATAGCAGTTTCAGAGAAACTGCTATGTTTGTGAATGGGTTAAGCCTTCCCCTATTTCCTCTAGTGGCTGTCTCACTGACAGCCGCTAGAGGCGCTTGCGTGATTCTCACTGTG
The DNA here is from genome assembly GCF_036172605.1 of Pelobates fuscus. Classification (NCBI taxonomy): domain Eukaryota; kingdom Metazoa; phylum Chordata; class Amphibia; order Anura; family Pelobatidae; genus Pelobates; species Pelobates fuscus. Next base: position 152,563,073 of record NC_086319.1, read on the forward strand.
AAAATCACAGTGAGAGCACGCAAGCGTCCATAGGAAAGCATTATGAATGCTTTCCTATGTGACCGGCTGAATGCGCGCGCAGCTCTTGCCGCGCGTGCGCATTCAGCCGACGGGGAGGAGAAGAGGAGGATAGGAGGAGGAGAGCTCTCCGCCCACCGCTGGAAAAAGGTAAGTTTTAAACACTTTCCCCTTTCCAGAGCCGGGCGTGAAGGGGACCCTGAGGGTGGGGGCACCCTCAGGGCACTCTAGTGCCAGGAAAACGAGTATGTTTTCCTGGCACTAGAGTGGTCCTTTAATCCTTAAAGGGACACTATAGTCACCTGAACAACTTCAGCTTAATGAGGTTGTTTAGGTGAGTGCTACAGCTACCCGGAGCCTTTTTCTTGTAAGCACTGTATTTTCTGAGAAAATGCAGTGTTTACATTGGAAGCTTGGAACACCTCTTGTTGCAGTCAATCAGACGGCCACCAGAGGGACTTCCGAGTTCAGAGGCCCTAAAAAGGCCTCTCGTCCGATGCATTCTGGGTGAATGCATCAGACGGGCTATCAGCACACAAAGCACTGTGAACGCGCTTTGTGTGCTGACAGCCTGTCAGCACTGCTGTGGGCGTGGCTTCAGCTGACAGCTGAAGCCCGAACCCACAGGGATGCTGTCTGGCCACAATAGTGGTTGAAGGGGGGGGGGGACGGACCTACTCTCCTCCCCCCGGCCCCCACCCCTGAGCGGTGAGTGGGGGCCCTAAAAATAAGGGTGGCACATACTGCCCCCCCGGCCCCCACCCCTGTGCGGCCGGTGGGGGCACTAAAATTATCAATAAGGGGGGACCTATTGTCCCCCCCCGGCCCCCACCCCTGTGCGGTGGGTGGGGGCCTTAAAATAAAAAATAAGGGGGGGACATACTGGCCCCCCCCCCCGGCCCCCACCCCTGTGCGGCGGGTGGGGGCCCTAAAATTCACAATAAGGGGGGGACCTACTGTCCCCCCCCGGCCCCCACCCCTGTGCGGCGGGTGGGGGCCCTAAAATTCACAATAAGGGGGGGGACCTACTGCCCCCCCCCCCCGGCCCCCACCCCTGAGCGGTGGGTGGGGGCCCTAAAATTCACAATAGGGGGGGGACCTACTGTCCCCCCCCGGCCCCCACCCCTGTGCGGCGGGTGGGGGCCCTAAAATTCACAATAAGGGGGGGACCTACTGTCCCCCCCCGGCCCCCACCCCTGTGCGGCGGGTGGGGGCCCTAAAATTCACAATAAGGGGGGGGACCTACTGCCCCCCCCCCCGGCCCCCACCCCTGAGCGGTGGGTGGGGGCCCTAAAATTCACAATAGGGGGGGGACCTACTGTCCCCCCCCGGCCCCCACCCCTGTGCGGCGGGTGGGGGCCCTAAAATTCACAATAAGGGGGGGACCTACTGTCCCCCCCCGGCCCCCACCCCTGTGCGGCGGGTGGGGGCCCTAAAATTCACAATAAGGGGGGGGACCTACTGCCCCCCCCCCCCGGCCCCCACCCCTGAGCGGTGGGTGGGGGCCCTAAAATTCACAATAGGGGGGGGACCTACTGTCCCCCCCCGGCCCCCACCCCTGTGCGGCGGGTGGGGGCCCTAAATACAAAGGGGGTGGGGACCCTAGTTAACCCCCCCCCCCCCCCACAAAAAAAAAAACTTATCTCCCTACCTACCCCCCTCACCCTAAAAATAATGAGGGGGGACCATTAACTAAAAACCTGTAAAAAAAATGAGATAAAATCAACTTACCATTTGATGTTTTCTTTCTTCTAAAATCTTCTTTCTTCAGCCCCAAAAAAGGGCAAATAAAAATCCATAATAACCGACGCAATAAAAAAAAAAAAAAAAAAAACCCGAGCGCAAAAAAAATAATCCATCTTCACCCATGGAGGGCTCCGCGCAGACTGAGCTCCGCAGGGCGGGGGAAGGCTTATAAAGCCTTGCCCCGCCCTGCAATTAGGCTAAGAACACTCTGATTGGTGGGTTTAAGCCAATCAGAGTGCTCTTTGTCATTTTACAAGCGTGGGAAAGTTCTTTGGAATTTTCCCACGCTTGTAAAATGACACAGAGCAATGTGATTGGATGGCTTGAAATCCATCCAATCACAGTGCTCTTTGTCATTTTACAAGCGTGGGAAAGTTCTTTGGAATTTTCCCACGCTTGTAAAATGACACAGAGCACTGTGATTGGATGGATTTCAAGCCATCCAATCACATTGCTCTGTGTCATTTTACAAGCGTGGGAAAATTCCAAAGAACTTTCCCACGCTTGTAAAATGACACAGAGCACTGTGATTGGATGGCTTGAAATCCATCCAATCACAGTGCTCTGTGTCATTTTACAAGCGTGGGAAAATTCCAAAGAACTTTCCCACGCTTGTAAAATGACAAAGAGCACTCTGATTGGCTTAAACCCACCAATCAGAGTGTTCTTAGCCTAATTGCAGGGCGGGGCAAGGCTTTATAAGCCTTCCCCCGCCCTGCGGAGCTCAGTCTGCGCGGAGCCCTCCATGGGTGAAGATGGATTATTTTTTTTTGCGCTCGGTTTTTTTTTTTTTTTTTTTTTAATTGCGTCGGTTATTATGGATTTTTATTTGGCCTTTTTTGGGGCTGAAGAAAGAAGATTTTAGAAGAAAGAAAACATCGAATGGTAAGTTGATTTTATCTCATTTTTTTACAGGTTTTTAGTTAATGGTCCCCCCTCATTATTTTTAGGGTGAGGGGGGTAGGTAGGGAGATATTTTTTTTTGGGGGGGGGGAGGGTTAACTAGGGTCCCCCCCCCCCTTTGTATTTAGGGCCCCCACCCACCGCTCAGGGGTGGGGGCCGGGGGGGGACAATAGGTCCCCCCCCCTTATTGATAATTTTAGGGCCCCCACCCGCCGCTCAGGGGTGGGGGCCGGGGGGGGGACAGTAGGTCCCCCCCCTTATTGATCATTTTAGGGCCCCCACCCGCCGCTCAGGGGTGGGGGCCGGGGGGGGGACAGTAGGTCCCCCCCCTTATTGATAATTGTAGGGCCCCCACCCGCCGCTCAGGGGTGGGGGCCGGGGGGGGACAGTAGGTCCCCCCCTCATTGATAATTTTAGGGCCCCCACCCGCCGCACAGGGGTGGGGGCCGGGGGGGGACAGTAGGTCCCCCCCTCATTGATAATTTTAGGGCCCCCACCCGCCGCACAGGGGTGGGGGCCGGGGGGGGGACAGTAGGTCCCCCCCTCATTTATAATTTTAGGGCCCCCACCCGCCGCACAGGGCGGGTGGGGGCCCTAAATTATTATTGATAATTTTAGAAAGCGAGCTGAGCTGTCAGTCAGACAGCTCAGCTCGCGAACGCGCATTCCGCGCACATGCGCGGTAAAGCGCTCAGGTTCTTCATAGGGCGGCATTCAATGCCGCTCTATGAAGAACGCGATTGGTCCAGCGCGAAGCCGTCCCATTGGGCCCCGCGATTTCGTCATTTTGACGAAAAAGGGGGCGCGGCCTAGCGGGGAGCTCGGCGCTGGAACGGAGGTAAGTTTTTAATATAAAAACACCGATTTTTTTTTTTTTAATGAATGAAAGTTCATATAAAAGCAAGAAGGAAGGCTGGGGGACCTGTCTTTCTTGCTTTTATATGGTGACTATAGAGTCCCTTTAAAAGGGCGCTCTAAGCACCAAAATCTCTTCAGTGATTTTGGGGCATAGTTGCTGCTTTTTGAAGCCTTGAAAATGAAATTTGACATTTCTAAGAAATAGTAATTTTTACATTTTACATTACCTTTCGCTGTTTGTGGCTGCCAGATAGAAAGTCACTACGGGTTTTCAAAATAGATTCAATTACTAAATCAATTCAGACGATTGAATTAAATAAAACTATGCTGAAATCAGAAGTTGTGTGTATCCAATGATTATATGAGAAGCATAATATTCAGTGATTCTCTTTCTGTCCCTGGAATAAATGTAAGTTTAATGGCTTTTTTAATTTTGGGATTTATGGGAGTCCAAATTTATATTTTTAGCCTGGTCCTTTACGGGCTTAAAAATGTAAATATTAATTTACACTACAAGGCGTAAAAACAGCAGAACCTGAAAATGTGTTCAATAGTTATGGCCAAGTGTGCTGTGGGATCTGGTTGTGAAAAGTGTTTGATTAACACACATTTTCTGTGAATGCTCTGCAGTGTCACAAATCACACCTTGGCATCAGGGGATGAAAATAGTTAATACGTTTCCTCACCAACACATTGTGGGTTTTTGTCTTAATTTTTGTGAATACTATAACTTTAACTTCTTGACAGAAGTCAGTATACTGAATAATGGGCATGATAAAGCTCTTTTGTGAGCTGAAAAGTTGCTTATGTGACTAATACATTATACTGCCCTTTTAACACTGACACTGAGCCCAGTATTGCTGGATAAATAAGTCATTGTGCTGCCAGCATGATTTAAAACCAGTCTTTAAATGAATTCCAAGAAACATAACCACTATAGCACACTGTAGTGGTTATGGTGTCATGAGTGCCCTGCCGTCCCCCTAATATAAGCATTCAAATAGTTTAGTAAGGGTTTGATCACTTTCTTGGAGTCCACCTCACACCACTTCCTGCCTCTTCTCAACTGGAAACTATCAGCTGACATTTTCACTTGGGGTTAAGAGGACACAGTAGTGGAACCCAGCACCACCCAGTGGAGCAAGGGCACACCTGGCACCATAAAGACTACAGCATGTTGTAGTGGTTATGGTGCTTGGAGTGTTCCTGTAAGACTTCTGTTATTCTGTGTTCACAGGTGCTTTTGTTTTGCTTTAGAACAGCTTTTGTTGATCTAAGTAAGAAGATTATTGTTATAATGAAGCGTTCTTTGTGAATTTCCAATGTTATCATACATAATGGTACAGCTTTGTTGATATATATTGCTTTACTGCTTCCAATGTATGTGTCAAGTGACCCTTAAATATTCAGATGTCTGGGCCTGATGGTGCCTAGAAGGTTGGCTCCTAGACCAAAGGATGCTCATAGATGCATTGGTTACCTGCCATTATATATCTTTTACTTGAACCCCATTGTTAGCAATGTCAGCTACCCATAAAATCATTCTATTGCCTTGCTATATTCTTGTGAAATGCTATCTTCCATTTATATTCATCAAAGCCACAATATGTAACTTCTACTACAGTAAAATACAATTAGTATAGGGCTAGAATGGCACCTGGAAAATATATTTCCTGGTGCTGAGTTTGATACCTACAACGGGCTTTACAGTGGCTTTAGATGATCTCTTGTGTACATGTGTAACACAGCATTTTACTATTCAATAGATACAAACTTGGATGTTAAAAGGCATCCGGTTACCCAATTACAGGGTACACATCTTTCTTGAGATATTTGGTGTGCGTCTCTGGGTCAGTTACCATGAGATTTGTCCCATCACTCTGCAAGGAAGATAGGGTTAGTCCAAGCAAAAAGATACATTCAAATAGAGGAAGTGGATGGCAAAAGCATCGAACTTTATGTGGACAGGCCATGCAAAAATGCATGGTTATAAACTTCTCCAAAATGAAAGGAGACTGAAGGGCTGATAATCAGTTATCAAACCCTAAGACTCGATAGTGGGGCATGCATGTTTAAGACTCTAGGTCCTATCCAAGCCTAATCCAAGCTAAAAATCAACAATGATAATCTCTTATAATATTAATTTGGCTACTAACATTGCAAAAGCAGAATGTTCTCACACCTCTGTAAAGATGAAGAGCTCCCCTATTAAAGGAGCGACATGTGATGTGAAAGACTTGCCAGAATATTGTTTTTCAATAAAACTTGACTGATCTATTGTGGGAAACTGTTACATCCGAGAGTCATTGCCTGAATGATGTGGAATATTTGGCACTTTATTTGAGCATCCTGTTGGCCTTGGCCACAGGAGTGAGGTATGCTTTGAACTTGTAGCTCTATGCTTATGTACCAGTTCCTTGTCACATTTAATGTGCCTTCAGTGACCCAGAAATAGAAACCTCTTAAATTGTATGTACAGTTAGCTCCCATGGCATCCTGGGAAATGAAAAAGAAGTGTTCAGATTCAATTTAATACCTCCCCAACATTATTTTTTGTAACACTGATCACCCAAGAAGAGTAGAAGTCCACAATAGTCCAAATATCTTTGCCCAATGGTTTGCACTGAACATGGTAGCATGTATGGTATTCATAGTAATGGTATAAATGAATTAAATTATTAACTTAAAATTCTAAGTGTTTACAATGATCTGTGGTAAGGTAACTGAGATCCGCTAACTGATCTGTGGGTTAGGTTGTTTTGCTTTTTTTTTTTGCATTTAACATTAATATTGCAATCCTATTAAATGTTTGTTTAGAGAGAAAAATGAATCATCTATACATTGCTTTTCTGTTTAGGTTTATCAAGCAAATATTAGTATAGTTAGTTGAAGAATTAAAAAAAAACTATTCTATGATGGCCTTAGCCTTCCGGCACCCTGGAAAAGTATTTCATTGATGCCAGTTATCACCCTGCATAACCCATATATAACACCTTTAATCCGTGGCCGGTAGTAAGTTAGCGTCTCAAGTTTCTAGTCTCTGAGTTCCGGGGATACCATACACTGCTGAATTTCCACAAACACACGTGTGGAGAGTTTATTGAAGCATGTTGCTTATGGAAGGGGATTAGAAGGGGCCCAAAAAGGGACACTAAAGAAAGAACACAGGGAATGTTTAATAGACCGTTCTGTCCTGTAAAATATGTAATATGCACCCACAAGCAGTAAATGTAAACCCATTTTAAAGTGCATATGACTGTGTGCAAAGAAATAGCTTGTGGTTTAGACATTACAATTCAGATCTGCACAACAAAGTTGCTGGCAGATAACTTTGGATAATATGATATAAGATGAGGAATCTGTATATTCCACCATTTTGTAATTTTCTTGAGCTTCCCATTTTCCATCACAGAGGAAGGTGGGGCAGGTGTGTCTATTAGTCAATTTTCAGGCAAAGCACTAACGTTTTCTAAAATTCAGAAAATCAACTTGAGCAGCATCTAATTTAGCTTCGCAATATGGTTCTAACTTCATAGGAGTCACCTAAAAAATTATTTGTAAAACCACTATATTTAATGGTTTCATAGGTGGGTAAAGGGTTAAACACCTGCCCCATCCTGTCTGGCAGGTGTGAATGTTAAATGAAGTGGGCACGACATAGTATAAATAAATAACCCACAATGTTTGGGTGAGTCTGGGAGATCAGATTCCAAAACATGGGGGAAATAAAGGCAAGCATTGTACGCAATATCTCCTCCCTTACGCCTCGCCACAACCTTAGCAAATTTTTCATCTCCGACTGCATAAATACCAGTTGTATCCTGCCCCTTTTTTTGAGCTGACATTTATAAAGTCTGTTTTTTTCCCTTCTCCTCCTAAATCATTATGTTCTGGGAAAAGAAAACAGCCATTTTATTGATGTTATATACTAGTAGTATCTTGCTCCAATTTTATTTATTTTTTGCCATTTATCTGGCAATCCTTGCCTTTGATGTCACGTTATGGTAAAGAAAAACAAGGACTAGAAAACTGCTCATGATAAATTGTTATGTGTGGATGCATCCTAAAGGGTTTATTTACTAAAATCAGAATTCAAAGTGAAATTCAAATGTAAGACCAAAGCAGCTAAACTAAAAGCAAAGTTGACAAAGCGATCCTGAACTTAAAGGAACACTATAGTGTTAGAAACACAAACACGTATTCCTGACGCTATAGTGGTAAAATCACTCTTTAGGTGTCTAGCCCCCCCCCCCGCCTCCGTTTGAAAAGATATTTGACTTACATTTTTCCAGCACCACACTGGTCTAGCCGCGGCTAAGATTATCAAATTTGACAATCTCAAGCCAATCCAATGCTATCCCATAGGAAAGCATTGGGAGGCTATTGGGCATGTGCGGCAAAACACCATGATGCACCAATTGGCATCTCTTCATAGAGGTGCAGTGAATCAATGCATTTTTATGGGGAGCGTTCAGTGTGTGAACATCAGTGCTGACCCACACAGCACCTCTAGTGTCTCTGAAAATGCAGTGTTTTACATTAAAAAGCTTGCAGGGATATGCTATAGAGACCAGAACAACTATATTAAGCTGTACTTGCTGTGGTGACGCCTGGTATTCCTTTTAAATTTGAAATTCACTTCAAAGTCTCACTTTAGTAAATAAACTTTTAAGAGGAATATTGCTGGCCTCCCTTGGACACCATATTTGTTGTGTGTGACGATACAGCCTTCATATATTGTCCGTGGGTATTATTTTTAAATAACTTGCAGCATTAAACTGCTGCACTAAATGCTAAGACTCTTTGGTAGCGTATGCAGGATGTACTGAGCTGATATCTGGTCACTATGTGATATTATATCCATCCAGTCTTATGGCAAATAATCTTATTAGTAATTACTCTATAGAGGACAATGAATAGCCATATCTTGTGAGACCTAAAGGAAGAGACAACACCAGCTTCTTTCTTGGCAACTCCTTGGAACTCAGATTCACCCTGACTCAGTTTATTGTATCACAATCCAGTTTACAAAGATTACAGCATACAGTAAAATAAACATTACAAAAAAATATTCACCAATAGGAATACAGAACAGATCACAGAGAAAGAACTACAAAGCAATAACGTGATTTCTTATACTAGTTACCACCTCCCCCTGTGCCAATACACCATGACAACAAAAGGTTATCTTGATTGGACCCACTGTCCCTTCAGAGCAATCTCTGGTTACATCAACACAGCCCTTTGCTGTAGTAGATAGACTTGCTAGCTCCCACAGCAGGTGGCCCACAGAGTACATTTCAAACCTAACTATACTTTATTGTTTATAGAGCTGCTGCCCCCCACCCTTTGTTGACCACAGCTGCATATACAGACACACACACGGCTTTATGTATAATATAGGTACACAATACAGCAATATCTAGATATATGGAAAACAGTCACAAAAATGGTGCTGCAAGCTTATGGCTTGTGCCCAGTGGCGTACATACCAGGGTCGCTGGGGTCACGGCTGCGACCGGGCCCGGCTAACCAGGGGGCCCTGCGACCCAGGTATGTATGTCACTGGGCCAGCCTCTTCTCCTGGGGGGCCCAGGAGCCGGCCACCTCCGGGCCCCCCGAGGCTGGCCCTGCTGTCACTCGGCTGGCGGGCGCACGAGGGAGCACTCTCCCCTGAGTGCTTCCTCTTCAGCTCCCTCGCGCACCGCACTGAAACCGGAGCCGGAAGATGACGTCATCTTCCGGCGCCGGCATCAGTACGCGGTGCGCGAGGGAGCTGAAGAGGAAGCACTCAGGGGAGAGTGCTCCCTCGCACGCCCGCAGGACCTGCTAGCCGGTTGACAGCAGGGCCAGCAACACCACTGGACCCCAGGGACCCCAGGGAATCCCCTCAGCTCTCAGCTGTTAGTGTGTGAGTGTGTGTTAGTGAGTGTGTGAGTGTGTGTTAGTGAGTGTGTTAGTGTTAGAGTGTGTGTGTGTGTGTGAGCGTGTGTGAGTGTGTGTGTGTTAGTGAGTGTTAGTGTTAGAGTGTATGTGTTAGTGTTAGAGTGGCGCTGGGGATCTCTCCGCCCCGATCCTCCTCTCAGCTCCGAATGCGCATGCGTGGCAAGAGCCACGTGCGCATTCAAACCGCCCATAGGAAAGCATTACCCAATGCTTTCCTATGGACGTTCAGCGTCTTCTCACTGTGATTTTCACAGTGAGAATTGCAGAAAATCCTCTAGCAGCTGTCAATGAGACAGCCACTAGAGACTGGATCACCCTCAGTGAAACATGTTTTCAGCTGCAGGGTTAAAACTAGAGACCTGGCACCCAGACCACTTCATTGAGCTGATGTGATCTGGGTGTCTGTAGTGGTCCTTTAAGTGTATGTGTTTATGCATGCACTGGCGTACATACCGCGGTCGCACGGGTCGCATCCCTGCGACCAGGTGCCCGCCGCCATGTGTTGCGGCCCCAGCCCGCGCAGAATAAGCGCACGCGGGGGGGGCCACGGATCAGTTTTCGCACCGGGGCCCCATGGGTTGTGTGTACGCCACTGCTTGCGCCAAACAAATCCAGGCCATCACATTGTGAGTAACAGAAATGCTGTTGGCATGGTGGTAGATACTAAGGGGTTTAAACAAAACTGATATTTTGACAGCTAAATATGAAGTTTAGCTGATAAAGGATTCTGTGGGAGCCGAAACCTTTTATGGTTTTCCAATAAAACCCACCTAAGCACCATCTGTATGTGCCCGGTCTAACTTTCTTCATGATTATAGCTAAGCATGTAGATGTCAAAGTGGCGCCATGCCATATTTGGAATTACAGATGCACTTTTAATATTTTTACTGTTTTCTATATAATTTACCGTGGTAGTATAAATGTATACAAAGATTAAATCGATGGAAAAGTATCTACAGTGCGTTGTTTAGAACCTACTTAATCTAAGTTAATGTAGGTGGAACATTTTGAAAAAGCACCTTATAGTCCAGAATTTTCTCCTTAACAAATTCCAGACTGTGTCTTCTGGACTTTTATCAGAATTTTCCTCTCTAGCTTTAGCTTTAGCTATAACTAAATGCAGTCGGTGACTAATTAGAATGTTCTGCATTGAATTAGGTTTGGCTGTCACTAGCAGTGGTTAGCGGTTAGCTGTGTAAACTTCTGGATAATAGTCTGTGGGACACAGTTTCTCAAGAGTGCATTAGCAACGATGCCGTACTATTAACCCTTGCACAACCTCTGGGTTAACAAGTAATACAAGACACTAGACACAACCACACCCTTGTAGTTTGGATTATCATGGTAGATTCCTTTCAGGCTAAACCTAAAACAATGTTCAATGTGATTGTATGTGAATATTTTTTTTAGTCTTTGAAGTGGAGTTCTGATCAACTTCTCCTTATTACACTTGGGGATCTGATTATCTATGCCATTATTACTACCTCACAAATGTCCCTATTTTACACTTCAAAATGTCAGAGGGACTGACAAATGTACAAGCTGTGGTTTAAAAAGTTGCATTGAAAAGAATAGTTGGATAACTTAATGACCTATCCATTGTTTGGCTAATTTTAGAACGAAATATTTAGAGCAAGGACTTTGTTTATAGAAACTAAGAAAGCATTTACTGACGTGAATAATACATATAAGTGCAAGTTTATCTGTTCTAAAGTTCTAAAATACGCTTGCATTCACCAGCATCTGAAAAGGGATACTAGGGTACGAAAAGGACAAATATTTAATGTGCAGCCTGGTGAGGGGAACCTAGTAGTATATTACATAATAGAATAACATACATCTGCTGTAGTGGCTTCAATGTGTGGGTTTTGTGTATAAGAGCTCAAAAGTGCAGCCGATTAGGAGGAAACCGTAGCTGGTAAATGTAGTTTCAAGGATGAAGCATACCTTATGCAATTTACAGTATTTCTAAAATATCTGTATTTTCACCAATGTTTAACATATTGAGTCAATTTTCTCCAAAAGCTATATTATCTCATCCATGGGATTGTGCCATGGTGGGAGAGGTAACTATATGGTGTATCGATGCAATACCAATGTGAATTAATGCAGATCCCAAATGTGTCTAATGTAGAGAAGCAAACATCCAAGACAAAATAAATAATTTTCAGAAATTTAAGGAAACTTAATAACATGATAATGTCACATTGAAATCCATACAACACAATACATTGTATCTACCCAGAAAAATATACATGTAGCCGGTCACTAGTCTAGATGTTATTCAAATTAAAAGGACACTGTAGGCATCCAAACCAATCCAGCTCATTGAAGTGGTCTGGGTGCAGTGTCCATTTTGCACCTAGTGCTGCAATGTTAAACATTGCAGTTCAAGAGACAACTCTAGCAGACAGCCACTAGAGGGCTTCCTGATTCGAAACTGACCTTTGGTCTGGTATCTGATGCTCTACATGAGGACATCCAGCGTCAAATTTCTCCCCATAAGAAAGCATTGATTCAATGCTTCCCTATGGTGAGGTCTAATGCACATTAGCACCTGCTCATCGCGGGCTGTCGGAGGGGAGCGGAGCCAGAACCCAGCTCTGAGAGACATCGGTGCTGGGAAAAGGTTAATAAATAAAAAGTGTTATACCATTTATTCAAGTGGGCAGAGGAGGGTGGGGAGGGTGGGGGGAGAATAAAAGGCTGAGATGATAACGCTGTGATCAAACTCTGTGGCTGGAGTGTATACCTATAGAGTCTAGACTGATCTGCTGTCAGATTACTGTTTACTGAATAAATCCCTATAACCACACTGAATTTGGGCATTGTAGTTTAGAAATATATGCCTGGGGTGTCAACTCTATGCCTGTTACAATAGAACTGCTTTAGCACTATAATAACAGTACAGGTGTGTTACCTAATTACAGACATGTAACCTTAGAATGTTATATGAACTACAAAGGAAACTTCAAAGGGAATCTGGAAAAGAGATTTACAGGTGGTATTTATAACAAATAAAGTAATATTCTAAAATAATCACTGTCTCTATGTAATGTAAAACAGTACATCATTTAAACATAAATGTAAAATAATACAGTTAAACTATTAATATATTACAGTCCATTAACTTTAGTTTTTTTTGTTTTTTTTTTGTCTTTTTTAGTGATAAGAGCCAAAGTGGTGGGGAAGAAGCTTATGAAGGATGGACCCTTTGGAACCATGCGCTACACTGTAAAGCAAATGAAAGTAAGAAGTTCATACCCCTGGCCTCATTATAGAACCTGTACATCTATGTAGACAAATATTGTTGCTTTGTGTATTAAAGAAAAACTCCAAGAACCATAAACGCTACAGAGAGAATTGCCCTGGCACTATACCTATTGTAAGCTGTCAAATCGTTTTAGAATGATGGGTTCCAAATGCTACCCACCTCCTCTTTCACAGCCAGAGGACCGATAGCTCCTGTTTAGGAACTTTTGTTTGCTGTCCTGAGCTAAGCTTGTCACCTGATTGCCTTCATTCCATGAGCTAAGCCCTGCATTTCACGATTTAGCTCAGACAGAGAGATCTTAGTTCTCTGGCCTAGGTAGTGGATGTGGGGAGCAATACACAGCAGACAATGGGGGGAGGTGTGCCAGAGCACTCCTGGCACCATAACCACTAAAGCACGCTGTAGTGGTTATAAGGCTTGGAGTGTACCTTTAGCCCCTTAAGGACCAAACTTCTGGAATAAAAGGGAATCATGACATGTCACACATGTCATGTGTCCTTAAGGGGTTAAATATTCATACCGCCAATAGTCCCAGTTCCAAATGTTGAAGTGTATTAATAGTTAATGAACCAAAGTCTACTGTTTTACCTGTATCTGGTATATCACTCATGCTATATGAAAAAAAGCTCAAGGCGAATTTCATTTAAGTGTGAATTTCAATTTGTAGTCCAGAATAGCTGAATTAGAAAAATTCTGTATTTCTGCTCTATTTTTACTACCATAATGAGTAGGGCTCAAAAAACATATAGTCTGAATAAATAATAGAAGCAAATGGCTAATTTAATATAATGGTAACAGTGGAACTTTTGTATCTGAGATATTAGAAAGTTTTTTTTTTCTTTCTATTTTCTTTGAATGCTTTGTTGTCCTGAAACAGTCAGAGCATTCCTGTCAATATTTTGACAGTGACGCAACTGTGTATGCTGGCGCCATGAGACACGCATGTTCAGAGTACTGTGGAAGGAGATGGTACAAGGTACAATATTTCTCTGCAGATGCTCAAGCATGCATCAAGATCATTAAGAGTTGATATCATAACCCTGGAAACGGAAATGCTGTGGATGTAAGTGCATACTTACCTCCACTCCACTACGCACTTTAGTAATGTTTATTAGTGCGGTGTTATAGTCACTTTCAGGGTAATGATGATGCCACTAAGTTTATAGACTCAAGAATAAAGCATTGCAAAACCATTTCTTTTCCAATATAAATGCTGTATCTGCCAATAAAGTTGCTAAGTGTTTTGTTTTTGTTTTTTGAACATATTTAATGGCCAGTGTCCATTGGTAGGGGACATGGTAATTCAGCATGTTGGTTTTGTAAACACATGATATAATCCTTTTTTACCTCGTCTTTCTCTGGGCGCACACTGGATAGACAGATATGTGCTTTCAAGCTTCAATTCCAACTTGTGAATATATCTTATTTATTGTCATCTTTGGTAAAGAAATTCTCCTTTTTTATTTTCAAAATTCTACATAAAATAACATTCCTACTTTTCTCTGGAGGCTGCCATGTAGACAGGAGTGGCAACAAAATGCTCTGCCAATAGTCTGCTTCCCCAACCCCCTCCTCTACCTAAAGAGATGGCTGCCTGGAGCATCAACTTCCAGAACTCTCTCCAGTGTAAACATACTTCTAAGTCTTTCTGGTAACCATTTTCCTGCCACAGGAGCATGCAATGCATGTGAAAGCAAAATGGTTGCAGGTATCTCTTCCAGCAGTTACTACAATTAGGTGGATTTTAACCAGACTGTTTTAATAACTTGATCTCATAGCTTGCGAAGTGTATGGGGTTAAAGGCTTGGCTGTGACCCTCGAGTCATGAGGCTGGCTCATTTCCCTTGCCAAGAAAGGAAAGTAATGCTTTTGGCTCAGTGTCTTAAAACCTGCAACTTATTAAACAGAATAAAGCTTTGGGGAGAAACAAGCAGGCCACATGTCGTCCCAATAACAATGCTGTTATTTAAATGCAGATCCAAGAGAGGCCATGTGTAGGTCTTTGTGCGAGGATAGAAATCCAGAGCCAAAGTGACTAGTAGATTTGGATAAAACGGTTTTATACCGGTAAAGTGCTGGAGGATTCTTTTGTTTTTATATTTGGATTTATAAACAGTAACTTTAGTTGTATGGCTGAGTATAGTCAACCATCAGTAATCTAGATGTCGCTTTGATAATGAACCAGCATTATGGCTGTAAGAGCATTATGGGAGGTGTTGTCCAAAACATCTGGAGTGCTGATGGCTGCCTACCACTGATATAGGCTATATACACCAGCATGTCACATCTTTGGAACAATCTATGCAGTCTCCTGTGCTATATTTCTTCCAACCAGCTCTAGGAGAAAATCTACCACTACTGACAAACCATAATGAAAACATATCTTTCCAGGCTAAGTGTAGTGGAAGACTTACCTCTTAAGTTAAAGGGACACTCCACTGCCCAAATACCAAATAAATAAAAATCACTGTTTTATAAATGTATCACCAATAAAAAGGAATGAATTTTAAATGCATGCAAGCCTTCATTAGGGGCTATGTCTAAACAGCTTGCAAAACTCAGTTCTCTTGTCTGCTGCCTTTGTAAACCCTCCCCTTCTAACCATGCCCAGACTTTATGCGGCTGTCCAATCACAGACTTCCCAATGCAGCTTAATGACAAGTCTTTGCAAGGCAGGTGTTCTGGGCAGTCCCTGCTTATTGCGTTTAGCTCCACTGAGCTAATGAAACCAGGAAGTAACAGGGCCTGTTGTCCTCTTGAAAGCCAAGGTGGTATAACCGGGTTAATTTATAAAAGTTTCAATTTACATTGAAATCTGCACTTGTTCCAAAATGAAAAGGAGACATTTGTCACACAAAGCTTTTCAGCAAGCTAAAGTGCTTTAGGGGTTTGGAGTGTCCCTTTAACAGTAGTGGAAGAATTATGATTGATATCTTTCCAGGCAACAAACTACCTAATGGTATCTAATAGATACGTTCATATATTGCTATGTTTTAACTGAATGTGAACTGCGTGTGTACGAATTGTAAAAATGAGAAGAATTATGTAACTTCTAAACATGTTGTACTCAGAATTCTAATTCAGAAAACACAAATGTGCTGGGCATTATTTTTACCCCCATTAATCTATTTTCCTGCAAAAAACATACCTTTTCTTGCCACTACAAGAGTTGAATTTAAACAAATGTGCTTCAATGTTCTCAATTCTCTGTATTTTAAAGTCTAGACACAATGGGGGGATTTATAAAAGTGTTTTGAAAAACATCTTTGGTTTTTGGTGTCCAATACAGGTTTGTTAAGTTGTTCGTTTTTTTTTTTTTTTTTTTTTTTTAAATGATCTAAAAGTGTCCCCTTTACCCGCATCCTGCCATTTTTTGTAAAAAATACATTTCAGAATAGACATCCAAATTTAGAGCGGCAGAAAAAGGAAATTAAACAGAATTATTTTCCGTTGGAGAAAGTGATGTAAAGATTAAATAAATTGCTTTGCAGAAAAGAATTGCATACATTCAAAAAATAAGCAAAGGAAACAAAGTTACAAAATAAGAACCTTCAAGATTTAGGAAATTATTCCAAACAATAAAAATGTACAACACTGTCTGTGGCACTTCAAAAATCTCTATCAATATGACAGAATAATGGTTGATTCTATAATCCTATACAGACTTTATCCACAGAGATTTTAGGGTGAAGATCTCATGTGGTCGCTAGACTACAGAAAAACTGCTCCTGTAAAAAACGGGGAGAAAAAATAGGTATTGGGAGCTAATTCTATTAATCAATTCCTGCATCATTGTATTGGGTGTTTGACAGCTCATAAATCAAAGCATTGTGGGTGTAACTCCCCTTATTAAATCCAGATGGCTTACAGGGTGGACTTTGAGAGACCTTTTATCATTAGCCAATAGTGACCTCAGGCTAATATGCTAATCCAGTGCCAACTTCTGCTTGCTTTTTCAAAGTCAATTTATTTGACAAGATTGGGTTTCTTATTCAACATCATAACTTTCCTTTTACAACTAGACAAATAGTTGTATGTTGAATTAATTCTGACCTTTGTGATAGATCAAGGTTGTAGTGAATAATTAGGTGGAAAACTTCATATTAGGTGACCAAAGATAAGACTTTCTTTGAAATTTTTATTTGAAGGACCCCTAATAATTTTACGGAAACATATTTGAGAGCAATTTCCATCTGTCTTTTCACAATGTAAATGGCACAAATTCAGCTTGACAATCTTTCTTGTCTGATCACTTTAGGGGATAGTAGATCTCCTAAAGTAAATTGTAAGCTCAGTGGATTTAGATAATCGTACCAATACTTTGAGTGTAGTAGAAAAATAATGACGCTTTGTGTTTTTTTTGGAACTTGATAAAATTTATGGCTGTTTTTTCCAAACTGGTTTAAAGACATAACAGACAATCTGTAGCAGACCACGTACAGGACTGTTGGAATATCCCAGAGGAGCTGGTATCCAAGAGTTAATAGTTGTTTGCTAAAATATAAAGTCAATTTGGGGCTTTTTCAAAGTTGGATAATGCAATTGTCCTATTTAAAAATAGAACTGTGATGTAGTGAGTTTACATTTCGAAATCTGTACCTAAACTATGTCCGTCTCTTCATTTTTAGAGAAATTACTCCCCAAAAACTATATTTGTAAAGCCCTGCTGCTAACTTTCCCTTTTTGGTCCAGTAAGATCATGTATGATATATATGTATGTATGTGATAATTGGCTTGGCATATGCTACAACCTATTTGAAAGATTCTAGGAGGACAGGGGGTAAACAAAAGCTCCTGGACAGTGCCTCCATTGCTGTTAATAATTAACGCACATTCCAAATGCCATTGGTTTTGCAATTTACACGCCTTCTCTGTGTTTCTTATTAGATGTATCGTGGTTTTAAAATGATGCCTCTGGTCCAGTACATCTACACAGAAGCCTCTGAAAGCTTGTGTGGGGTCAAACTGGAAGTCAACAAATACCAGTACCTGATAACAGGTAGGTAACCTCATGCTAAAATCTATATATTTAAACAGATACATTAAGGCAAACAAAAAAATAATATAAACAAAACACACAATAGGTATAGAGCTTGTGGTTTTTTGTTTTGTTTATATTGTCGATGATAAACCACAAGAGAAGGGAACCTTCCACCTCTGCACACAACTTTGTTCACTGACAGTTAAGCATTTTTGTATTTAAATTTATTTGATTATATATGTTTGATGCTAGTTGTGTGATCTGTTTAGACCTGGATGATAAATAATCATAAGTAATTATCTCTAACTGGTTTTGGCATCAGTATCCTATTATGGGAGCCAGGTTACATGACACTCATTAATTAATGAATCATTTGGCATGGGTTTCTTTTTTTTTTTTAGAAAATGTCATACTGTAGGAAATAGCCCATCATTTGTTACCCATTCCATGTCCATGTCCTAAAGAGCACAAATCATACAAAAGAAACTTCTCGTATTTCTTGACCTCTAACGAGTGATTTTATTCTGCTCCTTGTTCTCCTGCATAGGACGTGTATATGAAGGAAAGGTGTATACAGGTCTGTGCAACCTGATTGAAAAATGGGAAAAACTGACCCTCGCTCAGCGCAAAGGGCTTAATCACCGATACCATCTGGGCTGCAATTGCAAGGTGAGACCTGTTCCTTAGTCCTGCCTCATATTGATATAAGAAAATGGTGGGGCTACTTTGTATTATGGTCAAGTCTGAAGTTGACAAAACTTGACCGTAGAACTTCTGTAGATTTTCATTTCCCACAGCTGTTACTAACCAAT
The DNA here is from genome assembly GCF_036172605.1 of Pelobates fuscus. Classification (NCBI taxonomy): domain Eukaryota; kingdom Metazoa; phylum Chordata; class Amphibia; order Anura; family Pelobatidae; genus Pelobates; species Pelobates fuscus. Next base: position 152,581,612 of record NC_086319.1, read on the forward strand.
TCTAGTTGACCCTGTTTCATCAGAATGAGAGTCACAACTGTGTTTCTCCATGTTCTTTTGCAGATAAAGTCATGTTACTACTTGCCCTGTTTTATCACATCCAAAAACGAGTGCCTCTGGACAGACATGCTGTCCAACTTTGGCTATCCTGGCTACCAGTCCCAGAACTACGCCTGCATCAAGCAAAAAGAGGGTTACTGTAGCTGGTACAGAGGATGGGCACCACCAGACAAAACCATAATCAACACTACGGACCCCTGAATCCTTTTGGGCCAGAAGCTGCAATGGACAGTACCAATGATATGAAAACACACAGCAATGACATTTGTGCCTATTTTCTTGCAAAATTTAGCACTTCGAACACTTAAATCTTTGCCATCATTATTAAGAGTATATTTTTTAATCACTCTGTTTATTTTGGTTTTCAATCACCCATTTTTAAGCCAGATCTGGGCAGAATTCTGTTGGAAGGTCCTTTTAGCTTTCCTAAGTGTATAACGTCAAGAATTCCAGAGTGTTGCTGATATAACCTGTTTGTGACTCTGGATAATGCATTTACTTTCTTTTATATGCAAAGTGTACAGACATCAACAAGGGCATTGTTGTAAAGATAGACTGGAAAGTGGAAGGCATGGACACTTGGAAATGTATGTAACTGTCACATAGTGCTGAGCATTGCTTTGCAGTCCTGAATCTCATACCACAAGGGGCGATGTATAACTAGCCAGTTGACATGTTGACTGCAACAGACAGGTGATTACAGTTGTAATAGTACATTTTAAACATAATATTGAATAGCTCACACAAAAAAGTATAGGAAGCTGTATCTAATCATGGGGGGAAAAAAAAAAAAACGGAATATTTTACTCCTCCACCTTCCAAAAAAGTGCATTTTTGCAGAGTAGGGTTTATGGGTTTAATTTTTTTTTTAAATTTTTTTTTTTTTGACAATGTGAATTGCTTCTGTGCTTTTGAGTAGATGTTAACACGATCTGATCTATTTCACAAGGAACTTACCGGGATAATATCAGTAATCCCTTAAAAACAATCAAGTGGATTGCTGGAGAAAATGTTTATTCTCATTGCACTGATAAATGGGAACCTTCCCATCACCCTGGCCAATTTGGGGGTGATTGCAACAGTATTTTATCATGTATTTAATTATAGGTTTTGGCCATTTATGCTGGCGCAAGTCAGAGGTAGAACGCAACCCAGATAAAATAAGCTACATTACTCTCCAGGATAAGGTATGGGTGAAGTGACTTCTGGCTGGAAGAGAACAGACAGCCTAACCTAGAAATCGATACCAATGTATAAGATTCCTGTCATTGGCACATACATTGAAATATCAAAGTTTTCTTCCTTCATATTTCACCCATCTTCCACTGCTGGGACTGCTTCATCATATATTAGTAAAACATAAAATATGTGCAGTACCTTTAACGTCCTCTTCACTTATGGTGAAGTCAGCAATTTCCATGAAATGCTTAATTTGACCTCATAAGGTTTTCCATAGACTTGCAGGGTTATTTACTAAAGTGGGAATGATTGGGTATTCAGAGTGAATTTCAAATTTAAGGCTAAAGTAGCAGAACTGGAAGCATAGCTTACTGTTTATAGTTCAGTTATCTTGGCCTTTATTTTAAAAATCTCTTTGAATTTCTGACAATTCTCATTTTAGGGAATAACCCTGTAAACTAAAGCACTTAACAGCCAAATAAATGTAATATTCAGCTTGGGATGTTTAAAAATTAGAGGGACTCCTAGCAAAAAAAGGGTGCCCAGGTTTCTTCTTCTAGATATGTTATATTATTTGTAATAATGTAAATCAAACAGATTTGGGACTTCCAAACCAAAACTATTTTTTTTTTTTTTTTAAGTTGACACAGTTGTGAGAAGTGATGATATTTTATTTTTATGTTCCTCGAATTAAATGCAGTTGCAGCTCCAAGCTATTAGGAGTGCTCAGATTATTTGATGTGCACCTCTTTTATAGGCTTCTTTCTGCCATATAAGTAACCTTTCTGCTCCTAGCTTGCACCAATTTGTAAATCTATCGCAAAATACATAAAGAGGTCTACTCTCTAATCAGTGAGTCATGGTGGATTTATAATAGACTTACAGAACCTAGACCAAGATAGGAGAGTTGGTAAATCTTTAACTTAACAGGGAAGATTTAAAAAAAAACAAAAAAACTCTACTGTCTTGGTCTGAATTTTGCAAATCAGTTTGTCACTGCCTCACAATAAGCCTCTGTATATTTTTATATTTTTGCTTGACTGGATAATTTATAGATGAATTTTATGTAGATTTCTAATATAAAGCCATTTTATTTTTGTTTTTAATCTGAGACAGGAGCGTCTGTTCTAAAAATGGGTGAGAAGAGTATGTTTTACTGAGGTTTTGTTACATTTTCTGGTTATATATTTTTTTCCTCTTATTTAACTTTATAGAGCAAAATGTTTTAATATATCTTCACTCCATTCCGTGTAGGGAGTAGCTGTTTTTATAACATGAAATCTATAATTTACTGGTTTTCTACATTATTTCACAAATAAGAGTATTTTATATGTATATGCTATATATTTGCATTGAATGTTCTTGTGTTTGGGTTTTAAAAGTACTTTCTAAGTCATGCTCTTCCATAAACAACATTATTAAAACTGTGGTGAGATCAAATAGTGACAAAAACTCCTAGCTTATTTAAAGGAATGTTGCAAGCATAGCTTCTTGTAGTGGTTGTGGTGGCAGGATTGCCTTGGCACGTTCCCACATGAAGGTGTCAAATCATTTTAGCACTTTCTGACAACTTACCTGTGTTCTGCTGGACATTTGTGTTTGCATCTGCCATATCTGTGCTTCTCTAGCAAGACAAGATGGTGGTGTCTATAGAGTAGAGAACATCTAATGCAGTACTGTGCTCATTGGATGAGAGCATCCGACGGGACTCGGGTAAACCGCACTAAAACTGTTTGACATCTTACTGTGGAACAGTGCTAGAGCACTGCTGGCATCATAACCACTACATCGGACAATGGCGGTTATGATCCTTGGATTGTTTAAAAAAGTTCTCAAATGTTTCATCAAGATTTCCAACAGACAACAAGGAGCCAGCACCATGCTGACTAGCCACAAGAGGCAACTGATCAGTCCCATGCTAGGCAAAGGTATATTCACATCCTAACCTTTACATTTTCATAAAATGTGTTATAAAACTGAAATTAATTATGAAGCTAACCTATGGAAATTTGTGGTTGAAATCTGAAAAAAAGGAATGCACAGTCTGCACTTTTTGGTATATTAATTATGGAAACAAATCTTTGGCCTGCTGGAGCCATTTTTCAAATATGCATAAGGATGTGTGATGTCACACTGTGGTATATTTGAGAACCTAAATTAGTTTTTGTCACTTTCTGATCTATTACATATCTCAAATTCAGTCTGTACTGGGATGAATAGCATAGTTGTGCTTGAGCTGAAAAGTGTATAACGGAAAAGACAGGCTCCATACATAAACTTTGGACAATCTTGGGGCCCCATTCAGCATGCTAAGAAGTTTGTTTCACTCTTTGAGCACATTTCAGATTACGCAATAAATGTAAAAAATGTGCTATGGATTATTGTAAAGATGTTTTTATGTTATTTAACTCAATTGTTTTTTTTTTTTAAAAAAGTATATTTAAAAAAATAAAAATCCTGTCTTGCAAAAGTCATATTATTGCCTGGGTGACCTATCTGGCATGGGAATTTTAATGGGTTTTTGGGCATTGTATATCAAAGTGACATTTGGCCATAATAAAACTCTGTCAGGGAAAACTCAAACTACATGGTGTCTAGTTTTTTGTGTTATCAAAAATAATTGTATACATTAAGAAACGTAATTTTTTTAGAAAACCACCAACCATGAAATTTAATTTTCTTGCACAATATATCGTGGTGATTGGCACTCATGATGATTGGTAAATACCTTATATGGGACTGGTATTTAACATTTATCCCTGAATTTTACAAGTTGTTTGGTTGTTCCTGTTATTCCATGACATATCCTCACAATTTTTATTGATTATCCTGTTTTAGGGTGTCGGGGAACACCTTTTCACACCCCACAACTGTGTTAACACTGTGAAAGCGCCATTCACTTATACTTCTGATCAATATCCTCACAATATCTGGAAGAGCAACAGTTTCCTATTCCTGGTGGTCTGTCTCTATGGGAAATGAACGGTCAAAGGCATATAGAGCAAGATATAGCCAGAATTAGGTAAACCCTCTTCTAAAATAAGCAATGTTTCTCTTATTGGGAGCAACTTGCCTTGGGGCAAGTACAAAAAAAAAGTTTTTTATTTTGCAAATGGAACTGACAGATTTATGTGTGAATTGTTCTAATCACTCAAAGCATTCAATTATGTTTTTTTACAGAAATGTACCTATTGAAGGGGCACATCAGTCTGGCATAAATCATGCAAGGTTGATTCCCATCCTCTTCGCCTGGCACCTAACACAGAAGACCATGCAGAGAGCACTTTTGAAGCACTTTTTGTATGGTTCTAGTGTTTGTTGCACAGTGCTTGTGCTGTGCTGCTTAGGACCAGTTGCAGGACATCAAGGACAGGCTGGACAGTATCCTAGAAAGCAGGACAGTTAGGAGGCCAGTAATGGAGGTCTCACAGAGCTCGAGGCAATCCTAAAAGATACATACTGTTTTTACTAACAACAACCACTTTGTTTTAGTACAGTCCACCAGGAAATATCTGCCCGAGCTACTACTGCCTACTCCCTCACTCCTGTAAACATCCCAAAGTACTTGCTTTTAATCAGCAGAAAAATTTCTTCAGCCCACAAACCCAGTAGGAAAGTGGCTCAGGGAACAACTGCCCCCTTTGCTCGCCCTCTTTCAGTTAGGAACATAGTTGGGAGTGAGAGTGGTCATACCACTGTTTGCCAGGAAGCAACTTTCCACCCAGGAGACTTTGGTTGTATTTAAAAAGTACATGAGAAACTCTTGCAGGATCAAGGGATCATTGGTTAGATCAAATAGTTTGCTTGAGTTATAGCACCTACCTGTGCTTGTTCAGTGTTACCTGTTATGATGTGACTTGGGCACATGACTTGATCTAACAATGTCTGTTTTTCAGGTATAATGTGACTAGATCACATTATTAGCACCAACCAATGATTGCACACGTATGTGTGTATATTATTAAGGCCTTTATTGGCTGAAATGTAGTATCTTCAGGTACAATTTAATGATTTCCTGTAATAGTGCTACGTGTAGCCTATTCTATTGATACTACAAATTCTGTTATCTTTCCCTGGAGCTCCAACTCATCTACTTCATGCCTGTGTGCAGCACATCATCTTCATTTTATTGTGACAATCCTTGTATAACACCCATAAATAATAAATCAGCGATCTGACGCTTTTAATATTATGCCCTTAATCTCACTACCATGAGTTTCCCATTCAATATCTTTCGGGCCCCGAAGCTAGACTGCCTCACCCCAAAACCACTTACATTAATTTGATATTGTGCTTTCTTAAATCAATCATTGTCACAGCTGGCAAAAGCCTTGCTTAACAGATAAGTTCTCCTGGCAAAGGACACAATTCAGATGCACAATTTAGCACTATGGCTTTCTGCTTTATTTTTTTTACATTTTAGTGTGATGGATTGATACACATGTTAACCTTTATCTGCACGGCACTATTTAATAACTTGGAATTCTAAAAACTGTTGTACATTAAGCTCCAGACATGCTTTTAGGTGCTTAAGACATTGCATACTGCAAGGTTACACACATGTTTATGAAGTGCCTTGGCTGTATTAAGATGTATAAACTTAAGGGCAGCTGCAAGGTTGGAATGAATCGTCCTGGTAAGGAACTTTGGGTATAATGGAAAATCAAGCAATCCTTTATTTGAGTAATTTTACATCAAAACAACACGTATGAATCCACTGTTCCTTTAAACAGCGCTTGTCAATACAATAGCAGGCTCCATTTACATATCTCCCTTGTGATCTATTCCCTCTGCCTGGAGACATATCCCTGTCTAGTTTTTAAGCCATATGGGAAACCAGTGACACTCACCATCTGCTTGTGGTTAGGGAAGAAGGACTGATCCACCAAAGGGAACTTGTCAGCACCCAGCCGCTGAAAAATCTTTATGAGCTGTGAAAACTGGAGAGAGGCAGAGAGACAATGACAGAGTTAGAATGCTCACCACAAGTGCACCATCATGCCAAAAATCCAAAACAGGAAGATTATTAAAACTCTATCAGGTCATTAGTTCACAAATGTTGCTAGCAGAGATGGGGGAAGACATTAATGCAATAGTTACAACATTTTTCATTCTCTATATATCAACTGATATCAACATGCTAGATAAATAGAAAGAACTAGCCCAAAAGATAGACAGACAGACTGTAAACGTGTTGAGCAGGGGGCACTGAATGTCCATCTAGTCTTGTTGAAATTACTTGTTTAGTCCCTCCATTGTACAGCCCTGTGGAAAATGTTGATGCTTTATAAAAAATTATAATGATTGACAGACATACATAGACTTAGCAATACATGGTTATTTTCAGCAGCTGATAAACCAGAGGAACACATTTTGTACTTGGTACTGGCTCCAGAAGCAGGGAAGACCACAGAGTAACTATTAGTATGTAGGGGCATACCAACATATAAATACTAGACCTCCAATTATATATTTTCCAACCTTATTCTACACATGGCACAGCATGCTCAAGTAATGCCCAAGATAAATATGTACAAAAATAGAACCAAATGTACACCACTAATATAAAAACACACCGTTATTAAATCTAAATAAAATAATTATCACATTACAGTCTCTGTTATATATAGTGAATAGTAGCTGTAATATATTTTCAAGGTTTGAGACCACAGCACAGCCCAAATTCTGTTGCACAATGCTGCTGAAATTTCAATTCTACACTAAATTTGTACATCATCTCCAATTGTACATATAAGTGGCTTGCTATATTAAAATCTAAAGCAACAGCACACTGCAGGAATTATGTTGCTAAGAGTCGCTCCCCTCCGCCCCCTCCCCAAATTGTAAATAATCAAATGGTTTTAGGTTGCTTTCACTCCAACTTCAATGCTGAATTTCCCATTAGGCATCTAAGGCACCTGCCTACATTTACCTGTACTGTAGGGGGAATCTATTTACAACACTTATAATTTGACTTTTTGGATCTTTGATGGGCTGGTGAGGGGAGATCTGTCTTGGCCAATGTCCTCTGTACTCCAGTCAGCCTCCTATGATTGATAACAGAGCAGCAGGAACAGTTTTAGAGGGTGTAAAACTCAATGCTCTCATAGTTCCTGTAGTATCTGTGTGTGAGGTTAGACAGGAAGAGGAATTGATCATTTCCCATCTGCCCACTAACAGCCTCTCATACAAATAGGGTTGCCACCTGGCTGATATTTTACCGGCATACTTAGGCTGCCTGGCCACTGTCTGAATTGCAATAATACCGGCAATACAAATGTAATTTTTCTCAGTATAAACTGAGATTAGACTGCAGCCAGTAGAAGTTGCCATGTGTGGAGAGAGGCAGAGTAGGAAGTTACATCATCTCCCTTACTGAATCCGCGGGGGAGCAGCTCTGGGAGTCCAGCCAGCAGCTCAAGTAAGTGAGGGGAGTCAATTGGAAGGATAGGCTGCTAAGCGACATTGTGAGGTATAGGAACAAACACTAGGGGATATGGGGAGACCTGGGGACACAGAGACACTGTGAGACATGGGGACACTGGGAGACACGAGAACACTGGGAGACTGAGACATGGGGACACAGATACACTGTGAGACATGGGGACACTGGGAGATATGGGGATGCTAGGAGACACTGAGAGACACCGGGAGACAAAAAGAGAGACATGGAGATACAGAATGAGACACTGGGAGACATGTGGACACTGAGACATGGGGACATTGTAAGACACTGTGAGACATGGGGACACAGAGACACTGGGACAAGTGGGAACACTGGGAGACATGGGGACACAGAGACACTGGGAGAAGTGGGGACACTGGAGGACATGGGGACACAGAGACACTGGGAGAAGTGGGAACACTGGGAGACATGGGGACACTTGGAGACACTGGGTGGCACTGTGAAATATGGGAAAATGTGAGCAGGGCCAGCCAAGACATTGTGCTGCCTGGGTCCAAGGATTAAATGCTGCACGTTTGGTTGAGGTGGGATGATCAGTGCCACTTCAGCGCCCTTTGCCCTGTGCACAGACCTGAAGGCCGCCATAGTATGCTGTCATGTATTCCAACAGCCTTCAATTCTGTGCACAAGGCAAAGAGCAACTGGGGAAAAAGAGAGACAAACTTCAGAGGAGCTCAGTCACAACACTAACCATTGAGACATTTAAGGAGCTGCTAGAAAGTGTGTACTCAGTACGGATCAGTGTTGTGATGCTGTGTAGTACACATGGATCAGTGTTGTGATGCTGTGTAGTACACATGCAGCATTGGGTAGGGGGTGGGGGGGGGGGGGGAGGGGAGGCTGTGCCACCTTGAAGATGTTTATTTTCCTTTCTTTTTTTCTTTTTTTAAAGATATTGTAGCCTAAAATTTGGCAATTGCATTTCAATGTGCAACCATTTATAGTTTAGTGATTTTAAGGGGAACATATACTTCTCTGGATGTTATACAGATAAATAAAACATTCAAATTCACTTATCATGTGTATTAACCTTTTTTTCTTTATATACTACATTTTCTTTGAAATGTATACTAACGATTTAGCAAATAACATTGAAAGCCTGTTCTTTAGTACACTTTTCTAAAGAGATGTGATTTTCTACATTTAATTTTAATATCCACACCTCACATGCCCCATCTCTATCCCTAGATCTCTGTCTAGGATATAAAATACCAGACAGGAATGGCCTTATATTAATATTATGAGAATGCCGCAACAATATATGTTACAACTCCAATGAGATTTGTCAATGCCCGGATCACGTCCAATAAAGGGTGCTGTAAACTTTTGAGACAAACAGTTACCTCTTTAGTACTCACACGTCTATTTTAAAATAGTTATTTAACCAATAACTGAGTACTCACACTCATTATTCTTGGCAAGAGAAACATTATGGTTTTCAGTAGCTTGACGCAGCTAGAGCGTGACAAGAGAAACAAAATATATTTTTGTTTTGACTGAGCATGGATGTGTCATATAATCAACAGTCTGTATCTCTGAGCATTTCCCGTCCTTCGCTCATCCTGACTGTGATTCCCACCCTTGTAGCTCATTTAAAGCTCCAGCTCCCACTTTGCTTCCAAGAGATTAAATATTGTGTACTACTTTGAATAAATATGGAGATCAGTTTAAAAAAAAATGCTGTTAATTCCAGGACCAAGCTCAAGTCATGAGTCACTAACAGTGGTTCCTTTGGCAAGTGGCAATGTTCTACTCAGTTACATTTGTGTACAAAATGTAAACATAGCAGACACATTGTCAAAGACTATTCTAACACGTATACAACAGTGTCTACAACATTAATGCATTTAATAATATATGCCACAATAATTCCAAATACGCACCAAAGTTTATCTCACTGTATGTAGATCACAAGCCTGCATGCTGTAATTAGCTCCTTTGTATAAAGATCACTAGCCAGTGTACAGCTTTTTTCGAGTAATTCCGGCTAGCTGCCCGCTAGTGACATCATCCTGTGCACTGTGATTTGCTTACCTCTAGTGACATCACCCTGTGCATTGCAACCTGCTCCCTTCTAGTTATAATATAAGTATGCCAACTGACAATTGGCATTACATAGTTGTCTAAGTTGAAAAAAGATCTATAACTGTTCACAAGTCCTTTTCATTTAATTCACAAAATCAAACATAGTGGTTCACCCCAGCGAATGCACACAAATAATACTTAGGTCAGTATTCAGGCCAGACAGAATATTCTAGAAAAAAATAAAACTAGTTTTGCACTGAAATGAAAATTCTGGTCCGAAACGGAAAATTCATGATGCCCTTGGCCAAAAACGGAAACCGAAACCAAAAATGATTTTTTTCCCCAAATGATTTTAGAATAGTTTTTTCTATCATTTTATTAATATTAGACATTTTTAATGAATCTAATATGAATAACAAATTACAATATACAGATATAAAAAAAGGTTTCGACCAATATCATCTTTATCAGCTTGATAAAGACCATATTGGTCAAAACGTTGCTTTGGCTGTGGGTTCAATAAATTGGCTTGTTTTAATTCTGCAGTGCCTGGAGCTTTCTACATTTATTTTACTGAAAAATGTTATCCAGATTGGATGAGCCATGTCCTGGTATGGACAGAACTCACCGCAGACTATATAAATCCGGGCATACGCAGCAAGTGCAGGAATTTCAAATGTAGGAGATGTTTTTGTATTACACCTTCCATGCTGCTAAGCAAATTTGAAGGCAGGTAATGGAATAGGCCCTTTTTTGGCCAAAAATTTCGGCAGCCAATATTTTGGTGCATCCCCAATGAAAACAATATATAGTGCTTTCTGTATATTTATAAAAACATACAAGCCACCAACAGAATAAATCTACACAGTATGGAGCCAAATCAGGTTGTATTCTATTGGTGTCTTATATTGTTTTATATATACAGAAAGCACTATGTAATGTTTTTATATTTTGTAAAATATTCTGTCTGGCCTGTATGCTGACATTTTTATTTGTGTGCATTCTCCTGGGGTGAACCACTTGGTTTGATTTTGGAAATTTTGTATGGTGATAGGGGATACACCTGTGATGTGATACACCCTTTATTAATTTTTTTTAGAAGTGCCTACACACCTTATTTATACTCCCTTTTCATTTAATGTTATCCTTAACTCTATCCCATCTGATGTATAAGTGGTTTGTGGGCAGTGGCGTACACACAACCCATGGGGCCCCGGTGCGAAAACTGATCCGGACCCCCCCTCCCCCCGCGTGAGCGCTTACTCTGCGCAGGCTGGGGCCGCAACACATGGCGGCAGGCACCTGGTCGCATTTACTGACAGACACACACTCAGTGACAGATGCACACAAACATACTCAGTAACAGACACACACACTCTAACACACACACTAACACACACACACTCTAACACTAACACACACACTCACTAACACACACTCACTAACACTAACACACACTCACTAACACACACACTCACTAACACTAACACACTAACACACACTCACTAACACACACTCACTAACACACACACTCACTAACACTAACACACTCACTAACACACACACTCACTAACACACACACTCACTAACACACTCTCTCTAACACTAACACACACACTCACTAACACTAACACACACTCACTAACACACTCACTAACACTAACACACTCACTCACTAACACACTCACTCACTAACACACACACTCACTAACACACACACTCACTAACACACACTCACTAACACTAACACACACACTCACTAACACACACACTCCACACACTCACTAACACACACTCACTAACACACACACTCACTAACACACACACTCACTAACACTAACACACACACACTCACTAACACTAACACACTCTCTAACACACACACTCACTAACACACACTCACTAACACACACACTCACTAACACACACTCACTAACACACTCACTAACACAATCACTAACACTAACACACTCACTAACACACACACTCACTAACACACTCTCTCTAACACTAACACACACACTCACTAACACACTCACTAACACTAACACACACACTCATTAACACTAACACACTCACTCACTAACACACACACTCACTAACACTAACACACTCACTAACACTAACACACTCACTAACACACACTCACTAACACACACTCACTAACACTAACACACTCTCTCTAACACTAACACACACACACTCACTAACACTAACACACTCTCTAACACACACACTCACTAACACACACACTCACTAACACACACTCACTAACACTAACACACTCACTAACACTAACACACTCACTAACACACTCTCTCTAACACTAACACACACTCACTAACACACACACTCACTAACACACACACTCACTAACACACACACTCACTAACACTAACACACTCACTAACACACTCTCTCTAACACTAACACACACTCACTAACACTAACACACACTAACACACTCACTAACACACACACTCACTAACACACACACTCACTAACACACACACTCACTAACACACACTCACTAACACTAACACACACACTCACTAACACACACACTCCACACACTCACTAACACACACTCACTAACACACACTCACTAACACACACACTCACTAACACACACACTCACTAACACTAACACACACACACTCACTAACACTAACACACTCTCTAACACACACACTCACTAACACACACTCACTAACACACACACTCACTAACACACACTCACTAACACACACACACTCACTAACACTAACACTAACACAATCACTAACACTAACACACTCACTAACACACACACTCACTAACACACACACTCACTAACACACACACACTCACTAACACTAACACACTCACTAACACACTCTCTCTAACACTAACACACACACTCACTAACACTAACACACTCACTAACACACACACTCACTAATACTAACACACTCAAAGTTTTTTGTTTTTTAATCCCCCCCAGCCTCCTTACCTGTGGGAGAGCTGGGGGGATTCCCTGGGGTCCAGTGGTGTTGCTGGCCAGGCTGTCACCCGGCTGGCTGGCGGGCGCGCGAGGGAGCTCTGTCCCCTGGGTGCTCCCTCTTCAGCTCCCTCGCGCGCCGCGTACTGATGCCGGAGCCAGAAGATGACGTCATCTTCCGGCTCCGGTTTCAGTGCGGTGCGCGAGGGAGCTGAAGAGGGAGCACCCAGGGGACAGAGCTCCCTCGCGCGCCCGCCAGCCAGCCGGGTGACAGCAGGGCCAGCATCGGGGGGCCCGGAGGTGGCTGGCTCCTGGGCCCCCCAGCAGAAGAGGCTGGCCCAGTGACCTACATACCTGGGTCGCAGGGCGGCCGGGCCCCCTGGTGGGCCGGGCCCGGTCGCAGCCGCGACCCCTGCGACCCTGGTATGTACGCCACTGTTTGTGGGTATCTTATTCCATAATGCACGACTTTACATTTATCTGTATTAAATCTAATATTCCACTTGCCTGCCCAGCCCCCCCCCCCCCCCCCCCCCAATTTATCCAAACCCCTCTGCAGAGAAGTTTTATATCATGTTCAGGCTGTATTTTCTTACCTAGTTTTGTGTCTTCTGCAAACACAGAGAACCGGACCAAGGTTCTCTGTGTTTGTCCGAATTTGAAAATTTTCCGTTTACAACTACTCTCTGCACTCTATCATTAGGCCAGTGTTCTATGCAAGAACACAATATTTCATGTAAAGCAAGTGTACAAAATGTAAACATAGCAGACACATTGTCAAAGACTATTCTAACACGTATACAACAGTGTCTACAACATTAATGCATTTAATAATATATGCCACAATAATTCCAAATACGCACCAAAGTTTATCTCACTGTATGTAGATCACAAGCCTGCATGCTGTAATTAGCTCCTTTGTATAAAGATCACTAGCCAGTGTACAGCTTTTTTCTAGTAATTTCGGCTAGCTGCCCGCTAGTGACATCATCCTGTGCACTGTGATTTGCTTACCTCTAGTGACATCATCCTGTGCATTGCAACCTGCTCCCTTCTAGTTATAATATAAGTATGCCAACTGACAATTGGCATTACATAGTTGTCTAAGTTGAAAAAAGATCTATAACTGTTCACAAGTCCTTTTCATTTAATTCACAAAATCAAACATAGTGGTTCACCCCAGGCGAATGCACACAAATAATACTTAGGTCAGTATTCAGGCCAGACAGAATATTCTAGAAAAAAATAAAACTAGTTTTGCACTGAAATGAAAATTCTGGTCCGAAACGGAAAATTCATGATGCCCTTGGCCAAAAACGGAAACCGAAACCAAAAATGATTTTTTTCCCCAAATGATTTTAGAATAGTTTTTTCTATCATTTTATTAATATTAGACATTTTTAATGAATCTAATATGAATAACAAATTACAATATACAGATATAAAAAAGGTTTCGACCAATATCGTCTTTATCAGCTTGATAAAGACCATATTGGTCGAAACGTTGCTTTGGCTGTGGGTTCAATAAATTGGCTTGTTTTAATTCTGCAGTGCCTGGAGCTTTCTACATTTATTTTACTGAAAAATGTTATCCAGATTGGATGAGCCATGTCCTGGTATGGACAGAACTCACCGCAGACTATATAAATCCGGGCATACGCAGCAAGTGCAGGAATTTCAAATGTAGGAGATGTTTTTGTATTACACCTTCCATGCTGCTAAGCAAATTTGAAGGCAGGTAATGGAATAGGCCCTTTTTTGGCCAAAAATTTCGGCAGCCAATATTTTGGTGCATCCCCAATGAAAACAATATATAGTGCTTTCTGTATATTTATAAAAACATACAAGCCACCAACAGAATAAATCTACACAGTATGGAGCCAAATCAGGTTGTATTCTATTGGTGTCTTATATTGTTTTATATATACAGAAAGCACTATGTAATGTTTTTATATTTTGTAAAATATTCTGTCTGGCCTGTATGCTGACATTTTTATTTGTGTGCATTCTCCTGGGGTGAACCACTTGGTTTGATTTGGGGAATTTTGTATGGTGATAGGGGATACACCTGTGATGTGATACACCCTTTATTATTTTTTTTTAGAAGTGCCTACACACCTTATTTATACTCCCTTTTCATTTAATGTTATCCTTAACTCTATCCCATCTGATGTATAAGTGGTTTGTGGGCAGTGGCGTACACACAACCCATGGGGCCCCGGTGCGAAAACTGATCCGGGCCCCCCCCCTCCCCCCGCGTGAGCGCTTACTCTGCGCAGGCTGGGGCCGCAACACATGGCGGCAGGCACCTGGTCGCATTTACTGACAGACACACACTCAGTGACAGATGCACACAAACATACTCAGTAACAGACACACACACTCTAACACACACACTAACACACACACACTCTAACACTAACACACACACTCACTAACACACACTCACTAACACACACTCACTAACACTAACACACACTCACTAACACACACACTCACTAACACTAACATACTAACACTAACACACTCACTAACACTAACTAACACTAACACACACTCACTAACACACACTCACTAACACACACACTCACTAACACTAACACACTCACTAACACACACACTCACTAACACACTCTCTCTAACACTAACACACACACTCACTAACACTAACACACACTCACTAACACACTCACTAACACT
Source organism: Pelobates fuscus (assembly GCF_036172605.1). Taxonomy (NCBI): domain Eukaryota; kingdom Metazoa; phylum Chordata; class Amphibia; order Anura; family Pelobatidae; genus Pelobates; species Pelobates fuscus. The sequence continues at coordinate 152,597,022 of NC_086319.1, forward strand.
AACACACTCACTCACTAACACACTCACTCACTAACACACACACTCACTAACACACACACTCACTAACACACACTCACTAACACTAACACACACACTCACTAACACACACACTCCACACACTCACTAACACACACTCACTAACACACACACTCACTAACACACACACTCACTAACACACACACACTCACTAACACTAACACACTCTCTAACACACACACTCACTAACACACACTCACTAACACACACACTCACTAACACACACTCACTAACACACACACACTCACTAACACTAACACTAACACAATCACTAACACTAACACACTCACTAACACACACACTCACTAACACACACACTCACTAACACACACACACTCACTAACACTAACACACTCACTAACACACTCTCTCTAACACTAACACACACACTCACTAACACTAACACACTCACTAACACACACACTCACTAATACTAACACACTCAAAGTTTTTTGTTTTTTAATCCCCCCCAGCCTCCTTACCTGTGGGAGAGCTGGGGGGATTCCCTGGGGTCCAGTGGTGTTGCTGGCCAGGCTGTCACCCGGCTGGCTGGCGGGCGCGCGAGGGAGCTCTGTCCCCTGGGTGCTCCCTCTTCAGCTCCCTCGCGCGCCGCGTACTGATGCCGGAGCCAGAAGATGACGTCATCTTCCGGCTCCGGTTTCAGTGCGGTGCGCGAGGGAGCTGAAGAGGGAGCACCCAGGGGACAGAGCTCCCTCGCGCGCCCGCCAGCCAGCCGGGTGACAGCAGGGCCAGCATCGGGGGGCCCGGAGGTGGCTGGCTCCTGGGCCCCCCAGCAGAAGAGGCTGGCCCAGTGACCTACATACCTGGGTCGCAGGGCGGCCGGGCCCCCTGGTGGGCCGGGCCCGGTCGCAGCCGCGACCCCTGCGACCCTGGTATGTACGCCACTGTTTGTGGGTATCTTATTCCATAATGCACGACTTTACATTTATCTGTATTAAATCTAATATTCCACTTGCCTGCCCAGCCCCCCCCCCCCCCCCCCAATTTATCCAAACCCCTCTGCAGAGAAGTTTTATATCATGTTCAGGCTGTATTTTCTTACCTAGTTTTGTGTCTTCTGCAAACACAGAGAACCGGACCAAGGTTCTCTGTGTTTGTCCGAATTTGAAAATTTTCCGTTTACAACTACTCTCTGCACTCTATCATTAGGCCAGTGTTCTATGCAAGAACACAATATTTCATGTAAAGCAAGTGTACAAAATGTAAACATAGCAGACACATTGTCAAAGACTATTCTAACACGTATACAACAGTGTCTACAACATTAATGCATTTAATAATATATGCCACAATAATTCCAAATACGCACCAAAGTTTATCTCACTGTATGTAGATCACAAGCCTGCATGCTGTAATTAGCTCCTTTGTATAAAGATCACTAGCCAGTGTACAGCTTTTTTCTAGTAATTTCGGCTAGCTGCCCGCTAGTGACATCATCCTGTGCACTGTGATTTGCTTACCTCTAGTGACATCATCCTGTGCATTGCAACCTGCTCCCTTCTAGTTATAATATAAGTATGCCAACTGACAATTGGCATTACATAGTTGTCTAAGTTGAAAAAAGATCTATAACTGTTCACAAGTCCTTTTCATTTAATTCACAAAATCAAACATAGTGGTTCACCCCAGGCGAATGCACACAAATAATACTTAGGTCAGTATTCAGGCCAGACAGAATATTCTAGAAAAAAATAAAACTAGTTTTGCACTGAAATGAAAATTCTGGTCCGAAACGGAAAATTCATGATGCCCTTGGCCAAAAACGGAAACCGAAACCAAAAATGATTTTTTTCAGTTTTGTGTGGAACTATATCAAATGCCTAAGCAAAATACATGTAGCTCACATCTACTGGAACACCCTGATCTATATTTCTACTAACTTCTTCATGACCTGTCTTTCATAAGCTATGTTTACATTGCAGTGATAAACACATCAATAGTGGCTGTCTACCTGACAGCCACTATAAGATGCTTCTGTCGCAATATTCGAGTTTGACTCTGTTATGTGATATTTAGACGTTAAACATCATCAAATGCTGATCATAGGGAAATATTGGATTTAACACTTCATTATGAAAAGCATTTTATTGGACAAGAGCAGCACTAACCACTGATGCACTTCTCTGATGCTGTCTTCACTTAGAATACTAAGTGAAGACAGCCTCCAGGAAAACATAATTGGAAGTTTAGCTGGAAAAGGTGGAAACAATTTAAGTTAATTTAATCTGAGGGCCTTAATCTAAAACGAGAGTAGAAAACTACAGCATCAGGAATACATGGTTGCATTCTTTTTTTGTTGTTGTTGTGAATATCATTTTTATTGGATTGTCAAAAGGTAATATGCAGTCATATTTTTGCAAGGTATTGAGACTCGCAGGTCTCTCTGTTTCTTTTTAAACAGCAAAATGTAGCAGTGATAGATGCATGAGCAGACTTGCAGGTCTGTAAGAGTAGTAACAATCAGGAGACACACAGGTCCCAAATCACACATTAAGCAACTTTGGTAACTGGGAGGATCAGGTGAAACTAGGGACCTAATGCAGTTGCCGTGTCAAGGCACATTGGTGACATGGTTGCATGCTTAGCGCTATAGTGTTCCTTTAAATCACTTTGCTTAGGCAGCCCTAGCCACACCTCCTCTGCCAGTAAATTAGACAGCCTCTACATACTTCCTGTAAAAAGAGGTCCAATTTTTAAACTTCCTTTGTTGCAAAGTGTGTCTAAAAGACTGTCTGATCTCCTGCTCTGTTATTTGCCTGCTTGTTTGTATTCCTAACACAATAGTGTTCCTTTAAACTAAAGTTGCTTTGATTTGCTAGTACACACAATCATTTCACTCAGGGGAGGTGTTCTTGATGTTCATTCTACTCTTGTGCAAACCTTTACATATGTTTTTAACTATTCATTTATTATTATTTTTAGGTGTTGAGTTCTTGATGTATCTGATGATTTAGTTAAAGTTTAGTTGATAAACGGTAGATCCTCAGATGTTGCACAACAAGATGTTCCATGATGTTCAGCCATTCTAAAGGTAAACATAATGACACTTGTAATTCTACAGAATCTGGCAATATACAATTTTCATGTCTCAATTTTTTTTTATTGGTTTTAAATAAGACATAAGAGTAAAGAAACAATGTGCACAATAAACAATTAAGGATCAGAACAATCTGAGCACTCGTCGAATTAAAAAAGGAAATGATGCATACAGAAACAAACAGTAAAATACACATATACACATATGCCAGTTGGGTTCATAGTCTCACTGTGCACCAGGAGAACTCAGTACTGTGTATACAGCATGCCATGGTGCCGAGACTTTTTCATGCCTTGAGATTGTGCCATTCACTCTATGAGCCATTGCCTCATACATTCTATTAGATTTAGTGGTGTTCAGCACCATGGAGAATATGGGGTTAGGGGATTTCTAGTGGTGTGCTATGCAAGGTTTTGCAACGACCGGTGTGTGTACTGTTAACTTTTTTGCTGGTCCCCTTAGTGTCTCTGGTGGCATGTCCAAAACAAAAATTCCTGATTAAGATGGTGTTAGTTAGCTTTGGTATCAATGGTTGAACTTGACGTCAGTACTATTTGAGAGCTGAGCAATACCAGAATATATGAGATTAATTCATTCCACAAGTAAGACTAAACCATTGGCATTAATGTATGCATCCTTAAATGAAATTTCAATACCTGACAAATTACCATATATGCTTAAATGGGAACAGGAACTGGGAAAATAATTCACACCAGAAAGGTGGAGCAAAGCCATATCATACATGCACTATGTGTCTGGGATCATCAACCACTGGGAGATGGAACAAATGTTGCTGATGCAATGGTATTTGGTATCACACAGACTAGCGATCTGCCGTTTTACCTAGCTATGAGTAATTGTTTTGGTGACTGTTCTTCTGAAACTGTTTAACAGCACGCATAAGGCCTTTTATTCAATAAGTATCAAACGTGAAATTGTAATTTAGACTTTTGTTTTGCAACACTGTTTGACAAGGTGTAGCAGATATGTAACTATTGAATGTTTATTTACAATGCTTATTTCATTGTGAGCAAAAAAATGTTTAATTGAAAAGAAGAGGACTAAACTGAACGGTAACGCCAGTGAGTGTCTGATATATACAGGGAGTGCAGAATTATTAGGCAAATTAGTATTTTGACCACATCATCCTCTTTATGCATGTTGTCTTACTCCAAGCTGTATAGGCTCGAAAGCCTACTACCAAATAAGCATATTAGGTTATGTGCATCTCTGTAATGAGAAGGGGTGTGGTCTAATGACATCAACACCCTATATCAGGTGTGCATAATTATTAGGCAACTTCCTTTCCTTTGGCAAAATGGGTCAAAAGAAGGACTTGACAGGCTCAGAAAAGTCAAAAATAGTGAGATATCTTGCAGAGGGATGCAGCACTCTTAAAATTGCAAAGCTTCTGAAGCGTGATCATCGAACAATCAAGCGTTTCATTTAAAATAGTCAACAGGGTCGCAAGAAGCGTGTGGAGAAACCAAGGCGCAAAATAACTGCCCATGAACTGAGAAAAGTCAAGCGTGCAGCTGCCAAGATGCCACTTGCCACCAGTTTGGCCATATTTCAGAGCTGCAACATCACTGGAGTGCCCAAAAGCTCAAGGTGTGCAACACTCAGAGACATGGCCAAGGTAAGAAAGGCTGAAAGACGACCACCACTGAACAAGACACACAAGCTGAAACGTCAAGACTGGGCCAAGAAATATCTCAAGACTGATTTTTCTAAGGTTTTATGGACTGATGTAATGAGACTGAGTCTTGATGGGCCAGATGGATGGATTGGTAAAGGGCAGAGAGCTCCAGTCCGACTCAGACGCCAGCAAGGTGGAGGTGGAGTACTGGTTTGGGCTGGTATCATCAAAGATGAGCTTGTGGGGCCTTTTCGGGTTGAGGATGGAGTCAAGCTCAACTCCCAGTCCTACTGCCAGTTTCTGGAAGACACCTTCTTCAAGCAGTGGTACAGGAAGAAGTCTGCATCCTTCAAGAAAAACATGATTTTCATGCAGGACAATGCTCCACCACACGCGTCCAAGTACTCCACAGCGTGGCTGGCAAGAAAGGGTATAAAAAAAGTAAATCTAATGACATGGCCTCTTTGTTCACCTGATCTGAACCCCATTGAGAACCTGTGGTCCATCATCAAATGTGAGATTTACAAGGAGGGAAAACAGTACACCTCTCTGAACAGTGTCTGGAAGGCTGTGGTTGCTGCTGCTGCTGCTGCAATGTTGATGGTGAACAGATCAAAACACCGACAGAATCCATGGATGGCAGGCTTTTGAGTGTCCTTGCAAAGAAAAGGTGGCTATATTGGTCACTGATTTGTTTTTGTTATGTTTTTGAATGTCAGAAATGTATATTTGTGAATGTTGAGATGTTATATTGGTTTCACTGGTAAAAATAAATAATTGAAATGGGTATATATTTGTTTTTTGTTAAGTTGCCTAATAATTATGCACAGTAATAGTCACCTGCACACACAGATATCCCCCTAAAATAGCTATAACTAAAAACAAACTAAAAACTACTTCCAAAAATATTCAGCTTTGATATTAATGAGTTTTTTTGGTTCATTGAGAACATGGTTGTTGTTCAATAATAAAATTAATCCTCAAAAATACAACTTGCCTAATAATTCTGCACTCCCTGTATTAATGGAAAAGTGTTGCCAGTCTGTCTGCCATCAAGGGGTTACTTCCCGTACATGTCTAAAAATAAAGTTATTACTTCCTTTTATATAACCAAAGTAGAACATAATGCAATCTGATCTAGTGTGATGTTAGTTATAATGACATAGGAAATGTATGGATTATTTCTTAAATAATGCAGAAGCATCTGAAAATATTGATAATGGCTGTCAATATGATACTGGTCATGTTATCGCCCGCACCTGCCCCTATCTTACACAAGATGCTACTAAAGAGCTTGTCCATGCTCTTGTAATCTCTCGCATGGACTTTTGCAACCCTCTCCTAATTGGTCTTCCCAATAGCCGTATTGCCCCGCTACAGTCTGTAATGAATGCTGCTGCAAGACTGATTTTCCTCTCCAGTCGGTCCTCTCACACCTCACCCCTCTGTCAGTCCTTACATTGGCTTCCTGTAGGAGTCAATTCAAAGTGCTAACCCATACCTATAAAGCACTGAATAATCTTAGCCCCTCTTATATCTCCTCACAGATCCATAGGTATGCCCCTTCTCGGTCTCTCCGCTCTGCCCATGACCTTATTCTGTCCGCTGCTTGCACCTGTACGGCCAATTCATGCTTGCAGGACTTCTCGCGGGTGGATCCCTTCGTATGGAATAGCCTGCCTACCGCCATCAGACTCTCCCCTAGTCTTCATGCGTTTAAGAAGTGCCTTAAAACCCATTTCTTTAGGAAAGCCTATGGCCTCCCAGACTAACCACTACCTCACATACCTGTCTCTTGCTATCTCCTAAAGGGCAGCACTCTCTCCTCCAGCTCTGCTTCACTCCCACCCTATTTGATTGATATTTCCTGTTCCAATGTGTTTTATACCCCACCTCCTATAGACTGTAAGCTCATTTGAGCAGGTCCTCTTCAACCTATCGTTCCTGTAAGTTTTCTTGTAATTGTCCTATTTACAGTTAAATCCCCCCTCTTATGATATTGTAAAGTGCTACGTAATCTGTTGGCGCTATATAAATGGCGATAATAATAATAATGTTATACGGTTCAAGTTCTTCTTAAAGAAAGTTGTTATTAGTTATGAAAACTAATGAAAAGTTTAATCACTACACACTTTCTAATTCAGCTATTTTCACTTGAATGTTGAAACTTAGGGGTCAACCAAGTCTCACTGTATTGCAAATAAACCCAATCTATGTGACATCTGAATTAGTTCTACAATGGAAATAATCTCAAAGACAGCAAGTTCAAGCATGCCTACTGCTTGAAGAATGCAACTGCATGTTGTGTACTACAATTCCAAGCAAAGCTGCCTGATAATGTTGAGAGTTGTAGTGCAGAGCAGCAGTATTGCAGTTTGTTCCTTGCTACGGCCCTTTAGCTGTATTGGAATTACAATTTCCATAAAGCTATCTGGGATGTCTAAATTTTCAACAGCTGCAGAGCCTGAGGTTGAGTGTGTATGAAGTAGGACGATATAAGAGAATATTCAGTACTGATGGCTTTCTGATCTCCTCACTCCCTCTTTTTACTTTGTACCTTCTTTTCTATTGGGAAAACCAACCTTGACCAGAGATGTCTAGATAGGTACTGCAAGTTAAAGAAATAAAAGTATAAAACTCTGCTTCAGAAAAATAGATCGACAACAGGAAACAATTATTTATGTGTCCATTAAGCATGTGCTAGAGGGCATTGTCCCTACAGGAAAACAGCTTACGTGAGACATTGCTGGACTATAATTTCTACTTGAAAATCCTGACGTCATGTGAATATGCACAGTACACCTCTATGACATATTCAAAGGATGTATTATAGGGTTGGTCCTACATTTAGACAAATGATGAATTTTCTTAGGGTGATGGGGTCAAGAGGGTTTTGTGCAAACCCCTGGGAAATGTGAAGCAATCAGAAAATCTTTCTTATTATCTCATTGCTGTAAAAGTTTATAGTAAGCTGTTAATCCCTATCCACACTGGAACAGACCTCTTAGGATCTGCTATTAATGTCACTTGGCTCAATCAACTGTTTAGGGCTGCAAATGGTAGTGGTCTGTGCTACAGTGAACAGAGACCATCACTAAGGTTGCTGCTCCATTCTGTATGCAGGAAATCAGTTCCACTAGAAGGCTAGACTAAGTAGACATAGTAATATTTTCCCACACATTATCTAACAGGGTTATTCACTAACGTGAGAATTCAAGTCAAATTAAAAGTGAATTTCAAATTTTAGGTAAAAAAGCTAAACTAGAACAATTCTCTACGTCAGCTATGCTTTCGGTAAAGATAAATTAAAAATTCTCAGTTTAGCAAGTAACCCTATAAGTTTTCATTCCTCCAACCTAAGACCATGACCTCTTGCTATAACACTTTTATTATACTCTGCAATCTATATCTACCATGTTTCATCTTGCCAGGGTGAATGTGCTAAAGTCGTTTTTGGTTGTTTTTGAACAGGAACCAATATAGCAGTCTTTTTATGACATACCTATACTGTTTTTGACACTGTACCGTAAAAGTGTCACCGATAGAAAATAAAATGATATGGTCAGGGCCGGCCTTAGGGGTGTGCGAGCTGTGCGGCCGCACAGGGCGCCATGGAGCAGGGGGCGCCGTGGATTTAAAAAAAAAAAAAAAAAAAAAAAAATTTTTTTTTTTTTTTTTTTTAAATTTGCAGCGGGGGCGGAGCTTACCGTGCGGCGGGGGCGGAGCTAAAAGCGCCGGAAAACTGCTGCAGGGGAAGCAGGAAGGAGTCCCTGCTTCCCCACCAAACAGTCACCAGGAGCTGCACTGCCTCAACAATGAACTCCACAGGTAACTGTGTGATTGTCAGGTGAGTGTGACTCTCTGCCTGTGTTTATTACTGTCTGTGTGTGTATGACTGTCTGCCTCTGTGTGTCTGTGTGTATGACTGTCTGCCTCTGTGTGTGTGTCTGTGTGTATGACTGTCTGCCTCTGTGTGTATAACTATCTGCCCGTGTGTGTCTGTGTGTGTGTGTATGACTGTCTGCGTGTGTGTGTGTGTATATGACTGTCTGCCACTGTGTGTCTGTGTGTATTACTGTCTGCCTCTGTGTGTTTGTCTGTGTGTATTACTGTCTGCCTCTGTGTGTGTGACTATCTGCCTGTGTGTTTGTCTGTGTGTGTGTGTGTGTATGACTGTCTGCGTGTGTGTGTGTGTGTATGACTGTCTGCGTGTGTGTGTGTGTGTATGACTGTCTGCGTGTGTGTGTGTCTGTGTGTATATGACTGTCTGCCACTGTGTGTCTGTGTGTATTACTGTCTGCCTCTGTGTGTTTGTCTGTGTGTATTACTGTCTGCCTCTGTGTGTGTGACTGTGTATGACTGCCTCTGTGTGTATGACTGTCTGCCTCTGTGTGTATGACTGTCTACCTCTGTGTGTATGACTGTCTGCCTGTGTGTGTCTGTGTGTATGACTGTCTGCCTGTGTGTGTCTGTGTGTATGACTGTCTGCCTGTGTGTGTGTGTGTGTGTATGACTGTCTGCCTCTGTGTGTATGACTGTGTGTGTGTCTGTGTGTATTACTGTCTGCCTCTGTGTGTGTCTGTGTATTACTGTCTGTGTGTGTCTGTGTGTATGACTGACTGTCTGCCTGTGTGTGTCTGTGTGTATGACTGTCTGCCTTTGTGTGTCTGTGTGTGTGTGTATGACTGTCTGCCTGTGTGTGTGTGTATGACTGTCTGCTTGTGTGTGTGTATGGCCGTCTGACTCTGTGTGTGTGTGTGTGTGTGTGTGTCACATACAACCAATACACGCATATCACACACTGTTAATATACCCATTACAAATATCACACATAGCATACATATCACACACAGTCATCACACGTACTATTACATACACAGACAACACAAACATAACAGCATACATGGATGACGGGGGGGGGGGGGGGGGGGCGCTGTGAAGATTTTTCGCACAGGGCGTCTAAATGCCTAAGGCCGGCCCTGGATATGGTTGTATCTATTTTTCTCCTTCCTCTTCCTAATTCACCAAGTATTCTATACCCCACTGTGTTAAACTCACTATACCAGTAGTCTTTATAACAGTTCTGTAAATGCTAGATCTCTTGTCACGGACAGTGTTCATTGCGGACACTCCGGGCAACAATACAACTTTGATACATTTGATAGGTTTTGGCCTCATTAATATGCTGTATATTTTTGCATGCTCAAATCGTTATATTTTCGCATTATAAAAAATGTTTTTGCAGAATGCTGCACTATAAGGCTGCCTCCTTAACCACGCCTCCTCATGCCAGAAGGACATCCTTATCAAAGGTATGGATACAGTATGAACCGCACTGAGTTAGCTGCTTTTAAAGGTACGCTATAGTCACCAGAACAACTACAGTTTAATGTTGTGGTTTTGGTATCTAAAGCCTGTCCCTGTGGGCTTTTGTTTTAAACACTGCTTTTTCAGAGAAACTCCCCCAGCTACCTATTGTGCCCCTGCTCCCCAGCTACCTATTGTGCCCCTGCTTCCCAGCTACCTACTGTGCCCCCTGCTCCCCCACCTAGCTTAACTGTGCCCCTGCTCCCCAACTTAGTCTAACTGTGCCCCTGCTTCCCCAGCTACCCACTGTGCCCCCCTGCTCACCCACCTAGCTTAACTGTGCCGCTGCACCCCCAGCTACCCACTGTACTCTGCTCTCCACCTAGCCTAACTGTGCCCCTGCTCCCCACCTAGCCTGACTGTGCCCCTGCTCCCCACCTAGCCTGACTGTGCCCCTGCTACCCCAGCTACCCACTGTGCCCCCTGCTCCCCCACCTAGCCTAACTGTGCCCCTGCTCCCCCAGCCACATACTGTGCCCCTGCTCCCCCACCTAGCCTAACTGTGCCCCTGCTCACACAGCTACCGACTGGTCCCTTGCTCCCCCTCCTAGCCTAACTGTGCCCCTGCTCCCCCAGCTACCGACTGTGCCCCTGCTCCCCTAGCTACCCACTGTGCCCTGCTCCCCCAGCTACCCACTGTGCCCCCTGCTCCCCCACCTAGCCTAACTGTTCCCCTGCTCCCCCATCTACCCACTGTGCCCCCTGCTCCCTCAACTAGCCTAACTGTGACTCTGCTCCCCCAGCCACCCACTATGCCCCTGCTCCCCCAGCTGCCTACTGTGCCCCCTGCTCACCCAGCTACCCACTGTGCCCCTGCTCCCCCAGCTACCCACTGTGCCCCTGCTCCCCACCTAGCACCATACGGCCCCTGCTCCCCAACCTACCACCACACTGCTCCTGCTCCCCCAGCTACCCACTGAGTCTCTGCTCCCCCAGCTACCCACTGTGCCCCTGCTCCCCCACCTAGCCTAACTGTGCCCCTGCTCCTCCATCCACCCACTATGCCCCTGCTCCCCAAGCTGCCTAATGTGCCCCATGCTCCCCCAGTTACCCACTGTGCTCCTGCTCCCCCAGATACCCACTGTGCCCCCTGTTCTCCCCACCTAGCACCCACTGCCCCTGCTACCCAACCTACCACCACACTGCATCTGCTCCCCCAGCTACCCACTGAGCCCCTGCTGTGGCAGGAATATCCCTTCCACTAGCATTAATGCCCACCATTCCTACTATTTAACTTTGAGTTCACTTTACTGGCCAGTATCATTAATATTTGGTAAAACTTACCACCCAAGGCTTGAAACAGAAATTGTAGATGGAGTAAAGGGGGTTGGTGCTGGGAACTCCTCCAAACTGCAACCCCATGATTAGGCTCCGGAAATCCTAACTGTGCCTCTGCTCCCCTACCTAGCCTAACTGTGCCCCTGCTCCCCCACCTAGCCTAACTGTGCCCCGGCTCCCCCAGCTACCCACTGTGCTCCTCCTCTGCTACCTACCACTATGCCCCTGCTACCCTACCTACCACTACATTACCTCTGCTCCCCCACCTACCACTAGTGTGCCCCTGCACCCCAACCTACCAATACACTTCCCCTGCTCCTCCAGCTACCACCACTGTGCCACCTGGTCCCCCACCTACCACCACTGTGCTCCGTGCTGCCCTACCTACCTACTGTGCCCCCTGCTCCCCACCTACCACCACTGTGCCACCTGCTCTTCCACCTACCACCACTGTGCCCCCTGCTTCCCCAGCTACCCACTATGTCCCTTGCTCCTCCACCTACCACCACCACAGAAAATGGATACAAGATACTAGAAAATAAATTTTCTAGAAGACCAAGTAGAGAAAAAATGTGTTTAAACTGATTTGCAAGGAATATCCCTTCCACAAGCATTAATGCCCACCGTTCCTACTATTTAACTTTGAGTTCACTTTACTGACCAGTATCATTAATATTTGTTAAAACTTACCACCCAAGGCTTGCTACAGAAATTGTAGATGGAGTAAAGGGAGTTGGTGCTGGGAACGCCTCCATACTGCAACCCCATGATTAGGCTCCGGAAATCCTCCCCAAGGGTCATACTGTATGCATGCTGCCGGATCAGGACAAAGTCAGGCTTGAATGATCTGAATAAAGAGAATATATATATATCTTTACTGTCAATAGACTAACTACCAAAGAGTAATGTGTGGTGAGCTGACAGTGAAAAAGTAACACTTATAGGCCAAGATAACAGAGTTTGAATTTACTTTTTAAATATTTTTTCACATTCAGCTATTTTGCTACAATTTAGTCAATAAGTTGACAACAATTCACTAATTAATAAAATTCCTTTGGATTTACTGTATTGACTATTAATGAGTGGTAACCCAGCTGAGCTGCATGGATCCCTGCTCTTTTCAACTCTATCTCATTGCTGCAGTCAGATTAATTTGAAAATAACTCGGTCACACCGTAACCAAACTTCAGTACGGAATAATTTCACTGGTACAAGAAAATTATATATGGTAAAGGCAGAAGCGTGAAAAATACAGCAATGGTAAGAGAGGAAAAACCTTTTTACCAGGGTTGCAATGGTTGTGAGATACTCAGGACATAACCCAAAATAAACATAGAAAGAAGGGCTGGAAGGGGTAAGTTAAATAAACAAACAAACCCACTAACAGACCTAATACCCTTGGAAAAGCTGCTCTATCATTGATAGGTTAAAATGTCTTAATTAATTTAGAGCAGAAAAGGAAACTATAATTTTATTAATCCCTAATGAGGCAAAAAAAACAATAAAACAATATAAGTAAACTAGTGTTGAAAAAAAACGAATAAAATAAAAATAATAAGTGGTTAAATAGGACCAACCGTTGTGTCAATTAGATCCAAATAGTTTCAATACAGACTAAGACTGCTATTTTATAGAATGTTGCAAATCATTTCAAGAAAGTTTGTTGTCTGTGTCTGATATTGAATTGGATCTTAAAGGACCACTCTAGTGCCCGGAAAACATACTCGTTTTCCTGGCACTAGAGTGCCCTGAGGGTGCCCCCACCCTCAGGGACCCACTCCCGCCGGGCTCTGGGGGAAGGAAGGGGTTAAACGTACCTCTTTCTCCAGCGCCGGGCGGGGAGCTTTCCTCCTCCTCTCCTTCTTCCTTGCGACGTCATCGACTGAATGCGCATGCGCGGCAGGAGCCGCGCTCGCATTCAGCCGGTCGCATAGGAAAGCATTTACAATGCTTTCCTATGGACGCTTGCGTGCTCTCACTGTGATTTTCACGCAAGCGCCTCTAGCGGCTGTCAATGAGACAGCCACTAGAGGTTTTGGAGGCTGGATTAACCCTCAGTATAAACATAGCAGTTTCTCTGAAACTGCTATGTTTATTAAAAAAAAGGGTTAATCTTAGAGGGACCTGGCACCCAGACCACCTCATTAAGCTGAAGTGGTCTGGGTGCCTAGAGTGGTCCTTTAATCTGTGGGGTATATTGGTTAATGCTTGATTGTGGGAAAAATACAGAGTATCATGCTGAGTAAAGTCATAAGTGACTTAAGGTAGAGATGTTTCTAGTTGTCCATATAAAGATCAAAACGTATATATTCCCTTTGAGGATGATAAGTAGGTACATAAAGAAAGAGGGATATTTAGGGAAGTGTGTAGCAGCAAACCCCAGATTGAATGTTGAATCAACCGGGAAGCTTGCAGTAAAAAATTCAGAGTTGATAGGCTCTCCCCCAATTATAATATCCCAATTAGTAATAGTACCGTCAAATGGTATCTATATGTAGCAATGTGTAGTAAGCTAGAGGAAGTAACTCACTCAGTGGTATGTGCCGCTGTGAATATATTTACACATAAGTAGTTAACAGAGATAAGGGTATGTAAAAGAATTGACAAATTCATCAGGAGCCCAAAGCAACGGCCGTAGTATCAGGATTCCAACTAGGCAACTAGAACAACCAAAGAAGAACTCCCTTCCCCCAATTAAAGAGCTGGTGCTCAATATTACAGCGGATATTTAAATGTGTAAATAAAGCTTAAGTCTAATGCTAGCTAATAGAGGTCAGTAAGCCTGAGATCAATCCTTGCTGTTATAGTGCTAGAGGAAATTTGGGGTATAGGATTTCCCTATACTGACCGCAAAAGAAATAACCAAGCTAGCTGTACTGATATTGGAGAGACAAAAACAGAGATAGCAGATATGGCTAAACAAGCAATATACGCTAAAAAGAGGGATAGCACATCAAATAGAAGATACAACCTTAAGATAGAGCGGGATCTTGCAACAGATCTAAAACAAAATGAGATAATATGGTGAAGTATGAATGGGCAAGAAAATAGGTATCCGGGAGGTAGAGAACTTACAAAAGGTGGTTACAGAGCCTTGTGAATTGTACCTGCCATTGGAGAAAGATATTTGATATCCAAAACGAAGGATCTAATATCTGGAGGAGATTTACCGTGTAAACCAGACATTGAATCGCTACAGATACCCTTTAACCCCTTAAGGACACATCACATGTGTGACATGTCAGGATTCCCTTTTATTCCAGAAGTTTGGTCCTTAAGGGGTTAAGGGAGACAAGCGCAGAACGGCTATACCTTTTGTAAGTTCTATACCTCCCGGATACCTATTTTCTTGCCCATTCATACTTCACCATATTATCTCATTTTGTTTTAGATCTGTTGCAAGATCCCGCTCTATCTTAAGGTTGTATCTTCTATTTGATGTGCTATCCCTCTTTTTAGCGTATATTGCTTGTTTAGCCATATCTGCTATCTCTGTTTTTGTATTATTGATTGAGTGAGTGAGGTACACTCTTGGTGATAGCACACTCCCTATTTCTATTTTGGATTAATGTTATAGTACACACCGTTTGCAATGATATTGGAGAGATACTCAGTGAAAATAATAATCCCCAGTAGATCCCCCCTGGGAGGGAGGAAAAAGAAAATAAATAACAACGGTGGTCCTAATAGAAAACGTCCGCAGTGACAGGAAACTAGCCCAACGCGCGTTTTGGCGATACCATACGCCTTTGTCAAGAGCTAACTGTGGACTGCACCCGCCACTTTTTAAACCTAGTAGATTATGCCCCTTGGAGCCATGACGTCAGAAGACGCTCGCGAGTGATATCAATAGGGGGGCATGTCGCATTCTGGTAAATGGCGTGTGTTGGGTTCGGCAAGGGGAAAGAAAATTAACTCCCAAAATGCCGAGGTTGTAGTAGAAGGGAACAAACCTTCCAATACCCTCAATGGGGATTATTGAATAAGTATATTAGTTAGTTCCAAAGAGAAATTGTTTGATCATTATAAGGATATAAAAAGGATATAATATTGTACAGTAATATCAGAGGTGTACAAAAAAGGTAACAAAAAAGTCTGTTAGTGTATTATTGTGAGCTATGTAGTTAATATGGTTATATCAAATAATTAGAAACACATAATTGTGTATTAATTTCAGACACCCTCATGTTAGTTAAATAGAGAAATGATTAATTAATTAGTCAGTATACAAATAGTCCTTGAAGTGATAAGGGACAAATATCTGTAGATAAAATTGTCCTTATCAAACTTGCAACATCCAGGGTAACTCGTGGTTATATTTGATTCAGGTATTACCCCAGAAGCCGTAAAAACATATATGTCATTAGGCATAGTGTGTTATAGGACATTTATTTAGTAAATCAAATCAAATAAAAGGTGCAAACAAGAAGCCTTCATTTAAGCCTTTAGGTTGGAGAGTTTTTAACCGATAGATCCAAAAACTTTCCCACTGTCTCAAATACCTATAGTAGTTGCCCCTTCTTTTGTCCCGTCGCACCAGTTCAAGTCCACAAAAGTGAAGACCCTGTGGATTACCTAAATAATGGTGCTCCTTAAGATGATGGGCAATAGTGATCTCTGTGGTGAGTTTGGGGGACCTAACGTGTTCTTTTATTCTCTCCTTCAAGGATCTGAATGTTTATTCTCTCCTTGAAGGGTTCCATATTGTAAATTGCACTCACAAGTGAGTAAGTAGACTAGACCCGCAATATTACAGTTGAAAAATGACGTGATATTAAAACACTGCTTTCCTTCACTGTCCATAACCTTTTTGAGTCACTTTTAATGTATTTGCAGGCGACACAGTGCCCACATTTAAAAGAGCCCATGATGGGAGTATTCAACCAAGTATGTCTACTGGGACGCTGGGGTTGGAAGTGACTTGGAACCAGAAGGTCTCTAAGGTTTCTAACTCTGCGTGTGGTGATTTCAGCTTTATGACCAAGTATTCGTTTCAAGTGTACATCCTCCAATAGTAGAGGCCAGAACTTTTGAATGCCGCTTCTCACTTGATCCCACCCTGCATCATACGTTGCAATCATGCGTGGAGGGTGGTGAGGATTTGTTTCAGATTGATTGGTAGCCAGTAGCGTATCTCTGTCAGCCTCCAACACTCTCCTATATGTATTCTTTAAGCATTTATTGGGGTAGTCCTTGTCTTTAAATTGTTGGATCTTAAAATCCTCCATATCGCTGCAATTCCTACGGGCCCTGAGATATTGGCCAATAGGTATGCCCTGGCTCAGTGACCTAGGGTGAAAGCTATCCCAGAGGACAAGGCTGTTGGAGGCTGTTGTTTTTTTTATAAAGTGTAGTCTGAATAGATTGATTGTTCATTGAAATTGTGAGGTCTAAGAAGTTAAGTTCCAAAGTGAATCGTAGATTGAATTCATTGTCGTTAAGGAGGGATACGAATGAATTAAAGATCTCTTCCATACAATCAAAATATCGTCAATATATCTAGCCCAAAAGTGTATCATTGGGCTAAAAGACAAAAATCTATCAGATGACACAATTACCTCCTCCCAAAAGTCCAGGTGGAGATTGGCATATGACGGGGCGCAAGCCGTCCCCATCGCAGTGCCCCGCACCTGGTGGTAGAAATTGTCATTGAAGAGGAAGTAATTGTGGGAAAGAATGAATCTAAGGAGTTCCAATGTGAACTCAGAGTGTTCTTGACAGCTTGGTACTCTCTTTTCCAGATAGTGTTGTACGTGTTGAATGCCCCCTTCATGAGGGATGGAAGAATTTAGGGCTTCTACGACTAGACTACAGAGTGTTACTGATTCTGGTAGAGTAAGATTAGACAGGAGGGCTAGGGTTTGTACGGTATCCTGGATAAAGGATGGCAAAGATTCTACATGTGTTTGTAGAATTTTGTCCAAATAGATGCTTCCCTTTTGTGTTAGGTTGTCAACCCTGGATACTATTGGGCGTCTGGGGGGATTCAATTGATTTTTATTGATCTTGTGCAGACAGTAGAAGGTTGCTATCCTTGGGTTCCTATTAAGGATGAATTCGTATTTATCTCTGGATAGCAACCCTCCACTGCGGCCCCTGTCCAGCATAGGTTTATATTCATGTAGGAATGCATTCGTAGGATCTGTTTTTAATAGGTGGTATGTATCCTTATCCTTGAGTATTTCTAGTGCCATCCCAAAATAGTCAGATGAATTCATAATAACTATGTTGCCCCCCCTTATCTGCTGGTTTGATGGTAATCATCCTGCCACTTCTGATGGAGTGAAGGGCTTTGTTCTCTTGTTTCGTTAGATGCATCCTGGGATAGAGTTTAAGGTCCACAATTTTGATATTCTCCATCTCAAATTTGACGGCCTCCAAAAAAAGCTCAATGTTTCTAAAACTTCCTATGTTGGGTGTAAAACGGCTTTTAGGTTTCAAATTTGTCTGGCTCAAAGTGGTAGTGGTGTCATTTTCATCTAGTAAGGATATCAAGGTCATTAGGCAATCGTAGTCTTTGTCAAAATTTTCTCTCAATCTAAAGTTGGTGGTATTTGCATAAGACCAGTTTTCTAGCAAATAAATGTACATCTTTGATCCATACAAACTTGCTATAAGCTGGGACTGGCACAAATGATAGGACTTTCGTTAAGACATGGTTTCATAAGTAGTGAGAGTGCGATCTGATAGGTATGCCGGCCCACCGGGAAATTTCCCGGTATCCCGGTGGGGCCAGTCCGGCCCTGGATAACAACACACGAGAAGGATTTGGGAATTGTTAAATACAACAAATTAGGGAGCAATATGCAATGTCAATCTGCAGTTGCTAAGGCCAGTAAGGTTTGGTCATGTATAAATAGGGGCATAAATTCTCGGGATGAAAATATAATTTTGCCTCTTTATAAATTGCTGGTAAGAGCACACCTTAAATATGCTGTGCAATTTTGGGCACCTGCTCTAAAGAAGGATATCATGGCACTAGAAAAAGTGCATAGACAAGCTACAAAATTGATAATAGGAATGGAGCATCTTAGTTACGAAGAAAGATTAAAAAATGTAAATCTCTTTAGTTTGAAAAAAAGCGCCTCAGAGGGATATGATAACAATATACAAATATATTCGGGGGCCAGTTCAAACCACTATCTGGAAATCTATTCCCAAACAGGGCTATACATAGGACACAAGGTCACGCATTTAGGCTGGAAGAAAGGAGATTTAGTCTAAGGTAAAGAAAGGGTTTTTTTTTTTTTACAGTAAGAACAATAAGGATGTGGAATTCTCTGTCTGAAGAGGTGCTTTTATCAGAGTCCATACAGATGTTTAAACAGAAATTGGATAAATACTTGCAAAAACATAACATACAGGTATATAATTTCTAATTAGTGGAGTAATAACTGCTTGATCCAAGGAGATATCTGACTGCCATTTTGGGGTCAAGAAGGATTTTTTTCTAGTTTGTTGCAAATTTGGATGCGCTACAGACTGGGTTTTTGCCTCCTTTTGGATCAACAGAAAAAACATATGTGAGGAAGGCTGAACTTGAGTGACGCAAGTCTCTTTTCAGCTATGTAACTATATGTAGCCCCCAAGCCCCCCAGTCCATTGATGTCACCCCCAAATCCCCCTCCCTAGCCTCTACATGTGTCACCCACAAACCCCCAACCCCTACATGTGTCACCCAAAAACCTCCAACCCCTACATGTGTGTCACCAAAACCCCAGCCCCTCCATGTGTGTCACCACCAAACCCCCCTCCCTAGCCCCTCCATGGATGTTATTATTATTATTATTATTTATTATTATTTTATTATTTATATAGCACCATCAGATTTCGTAGCGCTGTACAATGGGTGGACTAACAAACATGTAATTGTCTCCCCTACTGCCGACAACCGCATTAGGTCTAAGACGTCAGCCGGCGGGAAGCAGCGTGGACGGAGCCTGACCCAGCGACGAGGGACATCAGCGCTGGATTCAGGTAAGTGGCTGAAGGGGTTTTAACCCCTTCAACCCCTAGGGGGGGGCCCTTAGGGAGGGAGGCACTGCCGGGACCTATAGTACCAGCAAAACAAGTTTGTTTTCCTGGCACTATAGGATCCCTTTAAATGCACCCACACTTGTTATATATCATTTTGTTCAGGAGAAACAGGGCTTTCATTTCACATCAAATATTTATACATGAATCATAATTTAATATGAATAACATTGAAAAAAAAAGTGTTCTGCATGGCATTTTAACTGTCATAATACTGTTTAGCTTTTACTGCAATAAAACACACATAATTGTATGCTGTGATGTCCCAGAAGTACAACAATGCCCCCCAGGTATAGGTTTCAAGGTGTTTTGGAAAGTTACAGGGTCATATAAAGAGCGTTTGCTCACTTCTGTTTTTACACATGGAAATTTTAGATTGGTTTGCAGGGTCCATGTTGCCTTCGAGACCATATGGCAACTCGGGAATGAACATTACCAATATAATGGCATAGCATTTGCAAAAGTAGAAAAGGTATTGAAAATAAGTAATGTCCAGTCTTTTTTAGTAGCCACCTAGTCAACAAACCCTGACCAAACTTAGTGCTCATATTTGTTTTTTTGCATTTTTCACTAACAAACTCCACTTTCACTGATGATATCATTGTAATTATACATTTTACTGTTCTAAAACTGGGTTTAAAACGTTGCAGAGTTAAATTTAGAGCTTGCAAATTAAATGATGCTTGTGTTGTCAGACAGGTACAACTTCCAAATGTATTATCCATGTTTCAGTTAGACTGAGCTTAGTTTCTTCAGGACGCTAGTAATAGGAACATACACATCATTTTCTATAATCACAAGGTGATTTCCCCACCATTAAAAGGTGACTATAGTCACCAGAACCCAGTGGCGTACACACAATCCATGGGGCCCCGGTGTGAAACTGATCCGTGTCTCCTCCCCTTCCCTGGCCCCTCCCCCTGATACATACATACAGACATACACACAGAGTATACACACGGGCAGTCACTTCCTCCTAGCTCTGTCTGATGTCATCACAGGGGGCCCGGTCGCGCTGTTAAAGCGCCCAGTGCTGACCGGGCCCCCTGGAAATCCCTCTCCATCGGGTGGCCCTAACAGCATGGGCCCCTTGAACAGCTGCCCCGGCGGATTGTCGTGTGGGCCAGGGCTGCAAAACATGGCAGCTCATACCCCTGGAGTGATGGGCGACTGCGGTATGTACGTCACTGCCAGAACCACTAGAGCTTAAAGGGACACTATAGTCACCAGAACAATTACAGTTTATTGTATTTGTTCTGGTGAGTAGAATCATTCCCTTCAGGCTTTTTTTTTTCCAGAGAAAATACAGTGTTTACATTACAGCCTAGTGATAACTCCACTGGCCATTCCTCAGACGGCTGCTAGATGTGTTTCCTGTGGCAGTGCTGCACACTGTGCAGCACTTCCATATACACTGTGTGCAGAATTATTAGGCAAATGAGTATTTTGACCACATCATCCTCTTTATGCATGTTGTCTTACTCCAAGCTGTATAGGCTCGAAAGCCTACTACCAATTAAGCATATTAGGTGATGTGCATCTCTGTAATGCGAAGGGGTGTGGTCTAATGACATCAACACCCTATATCAGGTGTGCATAATTATTAGGCAACTTCCTTTCCTTTGGCAAAATGGGTCAAAAGAAGGACTTGACAGGCTCAGAAAAGTCAAAAATAGTGAGATATCTTGCAGAGGGATGCAGCACTCTTAAAATTGCAAAGCTTCTGAAGCGTGATCATCGAACAATCAAGCGTTTCATTCAAAATAGTCAACAGGGTCGCAAGAAGCGTGTGGAGAAACCAAGGCGCAAAATAACTGCCCATGAACTGAGAAAAGTCAAGCGTGCAGCTGCCAAGATGCCACTTGCCACCAGTTTGGCCATATTTCAGAGCTGCAACATCACTGGAGTGCCCGAAAGCACAAGGTGTGCAATACTCAGAGACATGGCCAAGGTAAGAAAGGCTGAAAGACGACCACCACTGAACAAGACACACAAGCTGAAACGTCAAGACTGGGCCAAGAAATATCTCAAGACTGATTTTTCTAAGGTTTTATGGACTGATGAAATGAGAGTGAGTCTTGATGGGCCAGATGGATGGATTGGTAAAGGGCAGAGAGCTCCAGTCTGACTCAGACGCCAGCAAGGTGGAGGTGGAGTACTGGTTTGGGCTGGTATCATCAAAGATGAGCTTGTGGGGCCTTTTCGGGTTGAGGATGAAGTCAAGCTCAACTCCCAGTTTCTGGAAGACACCTTCTTCAAGCAGTGGTACAGGAAGAAGTCTGCATCCTTCAAGAAAAACATGATTTTCATGCAGGACAATGCTCCATCACACGCGTCCAAGTACTCCACAGCGTGGCTGGCAAGAAAGGGTATAAAAGAAGAAAATCTAATGGCCTGGCCTCCTTGTTCACCTGATCTGAACCCCATTGAGAACCTGTGGTCCATCATCAAATGTGAGATTTACAAGGAGGGAAAACAGTACACCTCTCTGAACAGTGTCTGGGAGGCTGTGGTTGCTGCTGCACGCAATGTTGATGGTGAACAGATCAAAACACTGACAGAATCCATGGATGGCAGGCTTTTGAGTGTCCTTGCAAAGAAAGGTGGCTATATTGGTCACTGATTTGTTTTTGTTATGTTTTTGAATGTCAGAAATGTATATTTGTGAATGTTGAGATGTTATATTGGTTTCACTGGTTAAAATAAATAATTTAAATGGGTATATATTTGTTTTTTGTTAAGTTGCCTAATAATTATGCACAGTAATAGTCACCTGCACACACAGATATCCCCCAAAAATATCTATAACTAAAAACAAACTAAAAACTACTTCCAAAAATATTCCGCTTTGATATTAATGAGTTTTTTGGGTTCATTGAGAACATGGTTGTTGTTCAATAATAAAATTAATCCTCAAAAATACAACTTGCCTAATAATTCTGCACTCCCTGTAGTGTCTCCACCCTCTGCATGGAGACACTGAACTTTTCTCACAGAGATGCATTGATTCAGTGTATCTCTATGAGGAGATGCTGATTGGCCCGGGCTTTGTTTGACTTGTGCTGGCTGTGCCCCTGACCTGCCTACTTGACAGTCTCAGACAATCCTATGGAAAAGCATTGTGATTGGCTTAGATAATCACTTCTGATGATGTCAGCCAAGAAGGCCGATCAGGAGCAGAGGCAGCAGCTGCAGAATATAATTGAATAGAAGTAAGATTTTACTATATTTAGGGGGGGCAGCGAGGCTAGATGGTGGTTTTAAAACACTATAGTGTCAAGAATATGTTTGTGTTCCTGACCCTATAGTGTACCTCTAATGTAGTGGTTCTGGTGTCCATAGCATGTCCCTGCAGGCTTTTCAGTGTAAAACCTGTGTTAATATTGTTGCCTAGTAACACCTCTAGCACAACTAGAGGTGCCTCCTGTGTGAGTGCTACACAGTGCGCAGTACTGGTGTTCAGCATCTCAATGCACTGCATGGAGACGCTGAACGTTCCCTATAGAGATGCATTGATTCATTTCTGTTAGGAAATGCTCATTGGTGATGCTTTGCTGCACATGCGCAATAGTCTCCCACTGCTTTCCTATGGGAAAACACTTGATTGGCAAAGATCATCAAGACTGTTGATCTCAGACATGGTGAAGGGGGCTAGGCGCTTTAACACCAGCCCTACAGTGTCAGGTATACATGTGACACACTCGTATTCCTGACACTATTGTTTTCCTTTAAGTTGTTTATTGCAGAGGCACTTGGGAAATCCCTTTCATAATAGTTTAATTAAAGTAATCTGCAACATGTTTTCTTTAATGTTAGTAATATTACACTAAAGGATGTATGTGAACTAAATCTTCCTTTAAAGGTTTGTTTGCTAAATATATGCCATGTACTAATTTTGGATCCATGACAAAAAAAGGTTCACTCCAACCTCCATGACCACTTTTTTAGAAGTGGACAAAAAGCAAAGAATCTGCACGTGCACATATACAGATATTAGTTAACCTTTGCCTGGGACTAGTTGCACACATGTCTTAGTCTGCCCAGTCATCTTAGTCTGACAGCTGTTAGTGTCGTGAAAAAATGAAATCTATTGTCAGCACACAGCGCATGCTGAAAACAGATATAATTTGCTCCTGTATTTTTCACCTCCCTCCCCACCTCTTTATACTGTGATGGAGTGCCCTCCCCATATCCACACCACCGGCATGTAGAGTTCTATGAGGTGATGATGACTGATGCAGCACAGCATTTTGCAGCACATGTGCAATAACCTCCTGATGCTTTCATCAAATTTGATTATCTCAGCCAAGGAGGCGGAGTGGGGTTAGGACCAGCTGCGCTGGAAAAAAGGTGAGTAAAGCTATTTTTTTTTATTTGGGAATAAGGGGAGTTGGGCAACTAAACAGCTATTTTAAACCTATAGCTAATTTTAGATGTTTTTATTTAAAAAAACAAGGTGCAGTAGACCTAGTAAAAATGCACAACAAAAGAAATGAATGCATAGAAAATAAGTTTATTCAACGTTTAGAGTAACCAGGTGCACTAAATAGTGAATACAAATTTGCATGATTTAGTATAACAAAAAGTGTTTCACCACAGTTGAAGGGATCCTATAGTGCAAGGAAAACAAAGTTGTTTTCCTGGCACTACAGGCAGTGGTGTACCCTGGTTTTGTGCTGCCCACACACACACTAACAGACACACACACACACTAACAGACATACACACACACATTTATTTTTTTAATTTGCCCCCCCCCCAGCCTCCTTACCATTTGGGGGTGGCTTTTTTTGCCACCCCCCGGAAAATGCTGCCCAAGACAAATGCCTTGTTTGCCTCGTGGCTAAAACGTCCCTGACTACAGGGTAAATAGGTCCCCCCCCCCTCCCTCGGGATCCTCCCCACTGCCCCCGTGGAGCTGAAGGGATTAAAACCCCTTCAGCCACTTACCTGAATCCAGCGCCGATGTCCCTCGACGCTGGGCCAGGCTCCGCCCTTGCTCCTGACGTCAGCCGGTGGGGGAGACCTAATGCACATGCGCGGCAATGGTGGTCAATACTTTCCTATGGGGAAAATCTGACGCTGGAGGTTCGTGAGGACATCCAATTAGTTGAAGTGGTCTGGGTGCCTACAGTGTCCCTTTAATGTGGTCTAAATTAAAGCATTCAGTTTTCTGTTCACCTTAGTTCACTGTTTAGCAAAACAAAGCCATGATGTTGAATTAAAAATCTGCTTTGAGCAGGGTATTAAAAGAACAGATTGTCATTACAGCACATTGCAAAGCCGCAGGTGGACAGACTGACAGGAAGTGGCACAGGGAGGAATCTAACATTTCCTGAAGGAAATACCAGGGGTGAGTTGATATGAAACAGCGTCTTAGACAGGCAGGTAAAAAAACAGACATTAAATAGTAAATCTAAAAAAAATACACAATATGCTGCTTCGTAACCAGGAGTTTGATGGAAAAGAAGAAGGATTTTCCACACTTAAAGGGAAATTATGAAAATTTAGAAAAACAATGTAATAATTCTAACGTTAGAGATCATCAGGTATAGGACCTGTTCTATAATATAAAAATAAATATAGTAGTCCCACTCCGTGAAGACCTTGCCATGGCTCTACTCCTGGCTGACATCATTAGTGATGATGATCTCATGGAGAAGCATTGAGTGGGACCTACTACACATATGTGGCAACTCTCCTCATAGAGATTCAATATACCAGGGGTTCCCAAAAGGTAGATCCCCAGATGTTGTAGAACTACAACTCCAATGATGCATTACATGCCTTTAGAATAGCAAAGCATCACGGAAATTGTAGTTCTAAAACATCTGAGGACCTACCTTTTGGGCACCCCTGCACTATACCTTCATGAGCAGTGTGTCGATATGGAATACCAGTCTTGCAAAGATGGCTGACTTTTTGAGGTAGCAATGTGCACACTGTTTTCTCAGCAATGGCAGAATTTACAGTTTAGGGATACTCTTTACACCAAAACAACTATATTATGTGGTTCTGGTTGCTTAGCACGTTGTAATTACTTAATACAGTAACTAATTTGCAAATACATTCATTCACTAAATACAGAACTTTTTTTATGAACATATTCAACATTTATTGTAGGAGAGTTGATCTGTAAAACATTCTATCATCATTTAGATACATCCACAGTTTGGCTATTTAGCCTAAATATATATATTTTTTTAATTCTTTTTTTTTATTGTGCATATATGAACCGCATGCGTGCAGAGCCACAACAGCAACTGCAAGCGTTGTCATAGCATTTCCGAGTGCGGCAGTTTGAACAGCACTTTTTTATATAACATGGAGATTACAGGTTTTAAGACAGCAATATTTTATAGTAAACATGCTAGATTCGATATTATGCATATGCTCAGGCAAGTTATGCTTAAAGTTATGGTAAGGTGTGTAGCATTGCATTTGAGAAGAAGATTTTTATGTTTGAGTCAATGATAGCTTGGTGTTAAATGTAAATTTAAACCAACCGTATTTCTGCAATTTTTAACATGCTTGGGCTGCCACATTAGTTGTTCTAGCTGATAACACAATGCATGAGCTGTTAAAATAAACTCAGGTAAGAATTAAGCACAAAAACTCTGCACAAAATAAAAGAATAACAGGTTAAGGACTATTACTGTGCTGTGCGTTAAGCTAGTGTGCAGCGAATAGTTCTTGTATTAGGGGGCATGGTGAGGAAGTCCAGCTGTGGTGAAATATGCCTGGCAGACTCCGGTTCTCTGCCTCTGTTCACCCGATCCCCTCTGGGTGCCAGCTACAGTGCCCCAGTACCCTTGTCACCTGGAGTGTTGGAGGCATGAAGATGAGTAGGTGCCAGGCGTCCAGCAGGTGTTGGCGGAGGTTTACGTTGTCGGGGGGTCAGTGCTGCCCTGCTGGGCAACGTGCTTCCATTCTGGTTCGGAGTTGTGGTGAGTTAGGGTGAGGGTGGATGTTAGGCGTGGGGCAGACTTTTCATTTCTGCCTGTGCCGACGGTCCCGACATCTGCGCCTCTTTAAGGAGCCTCCAGCGGTTGTCATTCTGCTACCGCCCTGAAGGCATGATATTGCTGGGGGTGTAGGTGCAGTAATAGCCTGTTTGACTGGAACCGCGTTCAGCTTCCTTGACGATATCTTGGCCCAGAAGGCAGCAAAAATCTCGTCAAGCTTTGTAAGTGAGTTAGTCGCTGGGTCCCCACAGGCCCCCATGCTTGCCGGCTGGCGCGTGGCATCTGCCATTTTGGGGTTGGTGATTCTTGGCTCGAGCAGGCCTTGGGACGTGTGTCTTTGCTGTAACTGTACCGTTGGTGCCGGGATATCCCTCACCGGCAGGGGGCGAGGGGGGTTGGTGGATGGTCTTCTGTCGCTTCGAGATCTGCTTCTAGCGGGCTCCAGGCTGGGTGATCGGCCGCCTCTTCCCAGGCCGCATATCGGGTCGATTAATGCTGCAGTAGGCCCCAGTGATGTAGCCCGCGTTTCCCGTGTCTCAGCCGTTCTTAAAACGTTGCGTTATGATCTCCTTTGCTTCCCTGACATGGGTGATGCAATTACAGGGGATTAAATAGCTTGGAAGTCGGGTTAATTTCATGTAAAGTGAGTATTCAGACAGGAGCTCATGCTGCATGCGTCTGTTCAACTCCCCAGCTCGGCCCCGCCCCCCTAGCCTAAATATTTTAATTGTATTTACAATTCACTACTATTTGATGGTTAGTGAACACACCCAATATTGAACTTTTAGTGTCCTGCACAATAGATTTCACAGAGTTTCTTGGAGAATCCAATATCTCAACTTACATTGTATGTTTTATAGGAAAACACAGCAATATTGGTCTTTAATTAACTTCACAACAATGGCATAAATCCTTCCAAAAAAAGTGAAAAATAAAAATGAATGTGTTGGTGATTCCAACAAGACAGTGAGCATGCCCTGTTTTGTGAACTTGAGCTATAGCTTTTTTTCTTTCTTTCTTTAAACACATAAATCCCTCAGAAGGGATTTTTTTTCTCTCTTAATTTTATAAAAAAAGTGGATTTCAAATCTGTACTTTTTTAAATGAAATGTGTTACTAAGTCTCCAGCTGTCACCAGGGGCATAGCAAAATCCTGAGGTGCAAATGGGGAAGTCCTTAAATTTTGCAGTCCTACCCACTTCTCCCCCCCCCCCCTCCAAAAAAAAAGAATGGTTCCTAAAATACATTATACCAGCGCACACAGTTTCAGTCCCATTACCTTGCCTTCTTATGAAAAGTCTGGTAACAGGGTTCAAAAGTTGATTGTATGCCATTGCACACCTGATTAAAATTAAGTTGTTCCCCCTCTCCCCTCCTCCTCCCCTTCCCCCCACATTCTTAAAGGGATGCTGTAGGCACCAAGATCACTTAATCTCAATGAAGTGGCCTGGTTGCCTTGCCCCTGTCATTTTTGTCATGTGAAGAAAATCACTGCAATTTCAGAGAGAGGATAGTGTTTTTTTCCCAGGCCTAACCCAACCTCTAGTGGCTGCCTCTCTGACAGCCACTGGATGTGGGGTCCTGTTAGAAACCGAGTAAAACGTTTGCATGAGGATGTCTAACATTATCTATGTCCAATTCAGGAAACGCTGATGTGAGCACGGCTGCATTGAAGCCTATTACTACAGAAGCTTGAATGTGCTCGCAATGTTCACTTCACATGCGCGTTAGATCCCCAGTGCTCTCTACGAGGAGCATTGGATTGGACCATAGGCCTACCTCCTCCTTCACTGAATGAGGAAAGGTGAGCCGTGCTAATGGAGTGTTTACTGTAAGAACAGTAAGAATGTGGAATATAGTAAAAACCAAAGAAAAAAGTTACCTGCGCTCTTTCCACATCCCTATGTATTTTTAAAGGGACACTCCAGGCACCCAGACCACTTCTGCCCATTGGAGTGGTCTGGGTGCCAACTCCCACTACCCTTAACCCTGCAAGTGTAATTATTGCAGTATTCATAAACTGCAATAATTACATTGCAGGGTTAACTTCTCCTCTAGTGGCTGTCTACTAGACTTCTGGGACCTCCAGCGTCGCTAAAATCCCCATAGGAAAGCATTGAAAGCATTTTCAATGTTTTCCTATGGAGAGGTCTAATGCGCATGCGCATTATTTCTCCCTCGCCGGCGGACGTAATCAGACCCAGAAGCAGCGCCGAGGGACATCGGAGCTGCCGCAGGTAAGTCAAGGGGTTTTGACCCCTTCAGAAACCGGGGATGGGATGTGGAAGGGAGAGGGGACCTGCAGTGCCAGGAAAACAATTTGTCTTCCTGGCACTGGAGAGTCCCTTTAAACAAATGGAGGTTTTTAGTTACCTCCAATGGCCATGAGAGGGTATGCCCACCTCCCACGTCAAGGCAGACCTCTTAGGTGGGTCCTAACGCTAACCATTCACCTTGCTTCCTTGACCTTCTGGAAAAAATATCTCTAATGAGACAGAAAGGGGTATTTTTTTTTATATACATCCCTATATGCTTATTAACCCTTATTAGGGAACACGTGGGATGGGCAGCAGCATTGCAACCTTGCTGTGTGATACAAAAGTGAATACAAATACAAAGAAACTAGTCCTGCGCTCAAACTCCCATTACTCCTGGGTGGCAGCAACGACTATAGTACACATCCCTTTTAAGGGTTAATAAGCATGTAGGGATGGTTAGAGTTAGGACCCACCTAAGAGGTCTGCCTAACGTGGCAGGTGGGCATACCCTCTCATGGCCATTGGAGGTAACTAAAAACCTCCATTTGTTTAAAAATTTATAGGGTTTTGGAAAGAGCGCAGGTAACTTCTTTCTTTGATTTTTACCATATGTATTTTGGCTGATGTGTACTATAGTCGTTGCTGCCGCCCAGGAGTAATGGGAGTTTGAGCGCAGGATTAGTTTCTTTGTATAAGAATGTGGAATATAAATTTTTTTTTCAAGTTTTTTGCAAAATTGGAAAGCGCTTCAAGCTGTTTTTTTTTCCCTTCTTTTGGATAAACAGCAAAAACAGATGCTAAAAAAAGGTGAACTTGTTGTACGCATGTCTCTTTTCAGCCTATGTAATTATTTTGGCCTAAGTTATTTGGATTTTCATTTCCAACACTTCAAGTTTAGTTAATAACCCTGTGAAGAGTTTGAAGCCCTTGTTACATTTTATATTTGCCAATGTGAATTCTGAATGTATTATGTATACATAATGTCTATTTATGTTTGTGTATGTAATAAAATCCTATAAACATAATATTTTATACAAGTATGCTTATATTATATACATGCACATATAATAATGCAATACAAATATACTGATATGTGTATGTGTAAATGCATAATGCTTTCAGAAATCACATAAATTAGAAAAAAAATATTTTTTATGTCATTTTAAAGAAATAAATACCGGTATATTTATATATCTCAAATTATCAATTTGAGGATTCTGACACACACTTACTGATGCTCTCTGACAGGTTCACTGATCCATACATCACTCTCAGATACACATACTCCTGTATTAAAGGATTGGGCGGCTACTGCGTATGCCTGGCAAAACCCTGCACTGAGCCAGTCAGCATCTTCACAGGGAGAAAATGATACACAGAGCGGCTGGCGAAATGGACTAAAAGACACATAGAGGGGCTGTGGTTGGAAGAGACACAGAGTGGCTGGGTAAGGGGAGAAACAGAAACAAAGGGGCTGGGAAAGGGGAGAGATACACAAAAGGGCCTTGGGAGAGAAAGAAACACAAAAGGGTCTGGGGGAAAGAGACACAAAGAGAAGCTGATAAAGAGGGAAAAGATACACAGGAGCTGGGGGATGAGAAAATGGCTGGGGGAAAGAGACACACAAAGTGGCTGTTGGAAATAAACACAGATGAGATGGGGAAGGAGAAAAAGAGACACACAAAAGGTGCTGGTTGGAAAAGACACACCAAGGGGCTGGGGAAGGGGAGAAAGAAACACATAAAAGGGACTGAGTGGAAGAAATAGATAAAAGGGGCTTGGGGTGAAAGAGACACAAAAGATAGGCTGGGGGAAAATGAGACACACAGGAGCTGGGGAATGGAAAAAAGACACAGAGAGTCTGGGAACGGGGAGAAAGAATTACACACAAAGGAAAAATGGAAGTGAAAGACACACAAAGGGGCTGGAAGAGAGTAACAGACATACAAAGAGATTAGGGGAGGTAAGAGACACACAAGGGGGGTAAGAGAGAAAAAAGTGGTTTAACTCCTTAACTCCAAACTTCTGGAATAAAAGGGAATCGTGACATGTCACACATGACATGTGCCCTTAAGGGGTTAAGACAAAAAAGGGGGATAATAAAGGGGTTAATACATTCAAAATAGGGAAAAGAAACACAAAAGGGGCTGAGAAGGGGGGGGGGGGAATAAACACACAAAGGGGCTGGGAAGAAGAGAAAGGGACACACAAAAGGGACAGGATGTAAGAGACACATAAAAGTGGCACAAAGACACAAAGGGGGCTTTGGGAGAAAGAGACACAGAGGGGCTGGTAAAGGTGATATAGACACACAGAGGACTTGAAGAAGGGGTAAAGGAGACACACAAAGGGGCTGGCAGGATAGACACACAGAGGGGATTGGGAGAGTAAACAAAACACAGGGGCTAAGGGAAATAAGATACACACAAGGAGGAGTAAGAAACACACAGAGGAGGGTTGTAAGAGACACATAACGGGTTTGTGTTAGACACACAAAGCAAGAAAAAATGGGTGTAACCAGCCTAAACAGGGTAAGACATTCAAAAGAGGGGGTAAGAAACACAAAAGGGGGTTAGAGATTCAAATGGGTGGTTAAGAGACACACATGCATTGTGTTTTGTTTTTTTTGGAACGGGGTGGGAGGGCTACAAAATGCATCTAGCCAAAAGTCCTTGCTATCATGTATATGATTTCAATGGGGAGAAAGTTCTATTTCAGAATATACTGAAGATCCCTGTGTAGCCTTAAATTCCAAGTTTAGATTCTACACATTCTCTGCTTATTACAGAGCAAGCCTGCTCTGTGCTACAGTGTATTGCAGCCCGAGGCTCCAGATTACAGGACTCCACTTTCAGATATGTGTAAATGCAAACATGTATAAGGCACATACCATGAAAGCAGCCGAGCTGCACTATTTAAAGGGACACTCCACTACCTAAATACATAAATAACTAAAAATCACTGTTTAGTAGATGTACCCCAAATGAAAACATGCATGCTTTTAATTATGCATTATTTTCTATTGATTTATATTTAAAATAGTTTGCAAAAGCTGAAATTATCTGCTGCCAAGTCTGCTTGAAAGCAGTGTTAATTTTCACAGCAAATTCTGATTTAGTTTTAGTCATAGACTTTTGACTACAATGCCATTTATTTTTTTGTCATATTTTAGTTAATGCTAAATTTACTGATGATATTAACAATAACAGTGAGTATCTCACTCACTCGAACTACTTCCATTGTTTCAGTTGATTATTGTTTTAATTGACAATATTTAATAAGATAATAGTACATACAGTAGATTTAGTTGACTAAAATTGAATTAGTTTTGTTGTGATACATTATTTAAACATTTCTCTAGAATTTACACACTCATTATATACTTCTGAAGAAATATAAAACCATTAACCTGATATTATCTGAGGTTCTAACATTCAATATAGACACATATTTAACTGTTGTGATAACATTTCTTTACTATTTATCTTACAAATAAAGAAACAAAATAAGGCCTTTCTTTTTCACAAAAGACCAATAATTAATTATACAATCATTATAACAAGTTACATATGGCATTCTTCATTCCCTCAAGCGGAAGTGCAAAATAAATTGCATTCTTACCATACCCATAAGGGGCTTCACATTTGAGATCACCTAACTTTGGATAGTATAATGTCCTAAAAATATAAAATGTGCTATGTTTTTCTTTGAATGCCAATTATTGTTTACTATTGTTGACTGCTACGTTAGCAATTGCTGTTGGGGCATTGCTCACTTACTTGTACTCTAAACGCACAATTAAATAAAGAATTTAAAAAAAAAAGCATCACTCATTATGGCTTTTATCACAAACTTGTGCGTGACTCACCTATTAGTGACTTGCTCTCATTTATATTTAAAAAATGTGCAATGTTCTTAGATGCCATATTACTGTTATCGCATGTTTCCTCTATGTTTGCACTAGCTGTCGTGGCAGTGCAAATCTGCTGGTTACCTTTATGCACAAATAAAATAAAATAAAAACCAAAATAAATGAAAAGAAAAACTTTATTGGCTGTAAAATGCCATATTACCTAAACGTGCAAACTGTTATCTGTTAAAGGGACCTGCATCGAATGTTAGATAATTGTCTCACTCTGAATTAGATAATTTTTTTATACAGAATGTATGTCCCATCATGACGAAACATTTCCGTTGACTAAATAAACCCAAGCCAGGGGGTGTAACCAGGCTAATTTATAAAGGTGCCAAATTCTATTGAAGACTGCATATTTTGTTTTAGGAACACCATACACAAACATGTATTCCTGACCATATAGAGTTAAAACCACCATTTAGGTGGCTTGCCACCCTCTATCCCCCTTGGAAGGGGTTAAAACATACCTTTTTTTTCAGCACTGAAGATACCACCAGTGCTGGCCCCGCCCCCGATCCGCCTCTATCACAATTTACGATTTTAGCTAATCAAATTGGCTGACTGGAGACGCTGAACGGTAGTGCACCTCCAGTGGCCATCTGAGAAGTGGCCACAGGAGGTATTCCTAGGGGGAGATGTAAACACTGCCTTTTCTCTGTAAAGGGGGAGGGGTGCTTCTAACATTATAGGGTCAGGATCACATGTTTGTGTTCCTGACCCTATAGTATTACTTTAAAAGTTGAATCTATACAAAGTATAGTAGTTACAGCACTCTCTACTATTGGTTTCGGACTCTTGAATGATGCTCTTCAATTAGACTGTGACGTCATTGCAATGTTGAGGCTACCAGAATATAACATGTTATTGGCAATGGTTTCCAATAATGGCACATAAAACATCACATGCTCTAAAACTGGTTTATCAGGGGAAAAACCTCTGCAAGAGGATACAAACTAACATTACACAGATTAAACTGCTTTGAAGTTTTTTTCAGATACTGATTCCTATATGCAGTTTATATATAGCTGAATTATTTTAATCATAGTGTTGGCCTATGGTCTTACTGATATTGTTTTATAGTTTTATACATCTGTACAATTTATTCATTTGAATACAGCACTAAAGCTCATTTGCACATTTTTTATTATACATTTGATTAATTGGATCCCTAATCTCAGTGGCGTTTCTTAGGGATGAGTTGCTCCCCAATCTCTTATACTCAACAGAGTAAGGGGGAAGAAAATGTAAATGTCCTAAATTTGCAGCTTCTGCATAGACTGTCATACTGGGGCGCAGTCCAGACCTGTATCCAGATCTTGGCACTCCAGATGATTAGAAAATACATCTCTAATGGTGTGTGTGAGCATAAGGAAATGTGGTTCAAAAATATCTGAAGTACCACGGTTTAGCCACACTGCTCTCTTGTGCTGGCCTCTGTTATCTTGAGCAGGCCCTTGCAAGAGTGCTTCAGTAACCCATTGCCTACCAGTGGTTTCTCAGTGTAACTAGGTGGGCAATTCTGAGAGTAAAGTAACCTAGTGATTTTAAGGAGTTAAGCAACATATCAGAGGATGGCTGGAATACAATTATTAATTATAGGATTCCATTTACATAAGAAACTAACATTGGTTGCACTGTCCGGGCTCTTTCTGCAGGCCCACCTTGAGTCAGCAGGGAAACAATACTGCTGGATCTTTTATATATATATATATATATATATATATATATATATATATATATATATATTCTCTGGTAGGCAAAAAAGCAGTCATAGTGATCCAGTACGCAGGATGCCTGTTACTATTATGATGGCAAAAATGCTCCTTTAACAGGTATACATAAAACAAGTAGTCATATATCTTTTGAATTCATTGTTGTTACAAATTGCTATTTGTAACTGGCCCTTTAAATGAGAAATTGCCCTGCTTCCCTGGATTGTGGAGAAGTCTGTTTGCCAGCCTCCTTCCTCATGACTATGGCCCTGGGAGATTGGGCCCTTTTAAAATAGTATTCGGCCCTAACAGAGTGCATGTCACTCATTCTGGCCCTTTAAATACAGTGGGGTCATTCGGTACTTGTCCTGTGTGAGCGGTGATACCCCAGATAGCTATGCCATGGAGCCTATTCATATAATGAAAGACTATGGGAAAGACTTTAGCTCCATGGCAATTGAACTGTGTGAATAGGATCTGCGAGCTATTCGGTAGTTTTGTGCGCTCAGATCCCAGCTATCTGGGGATATGTGAAATGTCTGTGTGTTACGTGTAAAAGATGACTTTATGTATTTTAAAGTGTTTTACTGTCTTTGTGTCCTCATGTGCTCAATGGAGTCTGTCTCTGTCCTGGGAGTTAATTGGATTACTTTTCCATTGTCTCCAGGAGAGAGGGCTCTGTAAAACCGGTCTGAGCCGGAAAGCCATGCTGGCAGGGGTTTTAAAAGATACTTTACTAACTTTTGAACCCCTGGTCTGATTCATGCCATTTTTTAATATGTTGTTCCCCTGAATGGATTGATTGTGTATATTTATTTTTATGTGAATGTGATGTATGGTTTTAGAGTCATGAAAGTTGGATAGAAAGTATGTTTTAACTGTATGTATAATTGAGTTTCCTCTCAGGATAAGGGGAGGGAATATGTGGGATGTAACTGATGTGTGAGTGGTTGTTTTATACCTCCCTGTGGGTGGACCTGTATTTGTAACAACTGCAATAAAAACCAGGCTGGGTGTGCCAGCACCTCAGACCTCTTCTGACCCTCAATACGTAGCCTTGTCTCGTTATTGGAGGGAACTGCTATATCACACTGGGGATTGCTATGCTCTGCATATTCCCCTGAGCTTTAATCACTTAGCTCTTTAAGACTTTTTTTAATCCACCCCCTCTTGTACTAGCACTCTCCCAGCAATAAGTAGTGTTTCTCTCCGGTCCACATTTTTTCCATGTATTTTTCATCTCTAATAGTGTTAGGTGTCAGGGTACCTGCGGTCTCTACCTCCGAAAGAGGTAGAGACTTAGCTGTTCCTCCATCCAGACGGCCTGATGGCTCCCTTTCCCACGGTCTATCCGGTCATGCAAGGCCGGCCGCGAGGGAGTGACTGCCTTTTACAGCATCTCGGCAGGAAGTTGTCATCAGGACACTCCTCCGGAACGACCTGTCACTCAATTGCTGCAGGACCAATCAGGACGCCTCGGAGGCGTGGTTACTGCTCTGAACAGGGTATTTAACAGAGCTTCTTTCATTAGCTCATTGCCCTGTCGTGGTTCTAGCTTGTTCTAGTCACTCAGTGCTTGTGTATTCTATTATCCCTTTTGGTTTTGACCCGGCTTGTTTACCTTACTCTGCTTATCTCTGTTACCCTTGATTCGGCTTGTCTCTCGCTTACCTGTCTTCTGTTACCCTCGACCTCGGCTTGTCTTTGACCATTCTATACTGTACTACTTACGTTAGTCCGGCCATTCTAAGGTCCGGTATACGTATCTGGCTACTGTTTGTACTCTGCGTGTTGGATCCCTGTCCCGATCCTGACATTAGGCAGGGAGACATCGGGTCTCTGCCTTTATCTGCCGTTTGTCATTTCTCACTCATGAGACTCACAATGTTTAATGCCAGGGGCCATGGAGGACAGGTGAGCATTATTGGAAAATTTCACTTGACAAAACTCACCCTTTGTCGAGTTTTGTCAAGTGCAGGAAAATACATTGGACAAAGTAGTTCCGAGTTTGCCTTTTGTATTTTAAGAAAATGAGGAAAGCTAAGTCTGACGTGACAAACAGAAAATAGGACTGGCAATCAATGGGATTTCAACATGTTATTTTGGCAAAGCACTACCATAGGTTTGCATGTCCCTGGCCTAAGGAGAAGGATGGTACCCCAATGCTGTTCCAATGTAACTCTTTCTGGGAATTTTGGTCTTCTGATGTTGTGCATTATGGCTTTGAAATAACAAATTGAAGCTTGATTTATAAACTGATTAGGCCCTCCTATGTATCCAATTTAGATTTCCACAATCATCTTGTATTTGCCACATTTTTCCTGCTGCTGATAAAAATTCTCAGTCACAGACAAATCTACCATCCCAATTATTCTGTGGACTTGATTCTTCCTGTCCTTCGGTGCCCTGTATGTTCCCGTTTATGATTAAAAGAACTCAAGAATTTCCATTTCTTTCTGCCTTCCAACTTGCATTAAATTACAATTCCAAATATGTGGCTTATTTTGAAAGGCTTGGTGTATATTTTAAGTAAAAATACACACTTTCAATGAGGGCAGTGTCAGAATGAATATCCTATATATAAACTATGCTTTGCATACAGCTTTCTTATAAACATAACTATACAGGTCACCACTATGTTTTCTCTGACATGCAGGTACCTACAGGCCTAGACATTTGTAAAGATCATAGAAAAGACCTGCATTTTATGTGCGTATGTTAAATAAAAAACATAACCGCAGGACATTTTCATTCAAGCAATTTGAACTCTTCTTGGAGCTCAATGTTGGAATGTTTTATTAAAATCCCCAAACATTCTTAGGGTCTTGTGTTTAGTAGGTATGGGAAGCAGTATTAAAATAGCCTGCTTCTGCACAGTATGTTAATTTGAGCAAGTAGGCATTAAGGGGGTAGTCTCAGCACCATTTCCACTACAGATTGCACAACTGAATTGTTTGGCTCTCCAGGCACCCACTGTGCAGCCACCTCACCTCTGCTATACCAAAACTTTTACTCTCGTTTTGTAAAAAATTCAGTGACACAATCAATTATAAACATTTGCCATTTTTAGCTCTCTTTGTTTTAATGAGAATAAATTTTACAACAAATAACCCAGAACAGGCTAGGTGAGCAACTACTGACTCAAACAGGAACCATGCTGCACTTCAGAGGATAAAAGAAAGACAGATTGTGCATTTAGGAACCATTCAAGGAGTAATCAGAAGAAAGCAAATTAAACACTGCAGGGGGATGGGGCCTGAACGCTGAGCTGAGCCGACGCATGTGGGCTCAGCTCCTGCTCTGCAGGCCACAAACATCGAAATAACAGCACCACACAGCCAAGAAAAGCTAAAAACGGCGACCGCACGACAGGCAAAGTGAAGCTGATCACTTTGATGCCACATAAGCGGCTATTAATGCCGGTTTGCCGAGATCTGAGTTTGAGGCCTAGCATGCAAAGCGGCCTGATTGCTGGGGGAGGCGGACGATCTCCCGGCATGGGGACCGTACCACACAACAGCTATCCGGTCTCCCCGCTACCCCCCGCTATGGACCGGTGGGGCATATCCCGGTCCCCGCTTGGGAATCACACTCACCTGCCACAAGAGACTACCTCGCAGAGTGGAGAGCCACACAACACGTCCAAAATAGCCGCCATACAGCCCTCGCAGCAAAAGGGGACTCTGAACTCCAGCATTGGAGACTACAATTTGAGCTTTAAGCTACAATGCCAAGCCTTCTGGAGGCGACTACAACACACACCACCCTACCAAGCCTCATCTACTATAAAAAATAAAGCAGCAGTGGCAGTCCATCCATCCAGCTCTGGGCGGGAGGCCCGTAAAAAAGTGCACCCACCCAGCCACCTCAGCAGCCGTAAGGCTCCCCACACACAGTGGAGCCCCGGGACCCTGGCTTACTCTGGCAGATGGAGCAGAGCAAGACCAAGCCACAACCCGCTTCCCCGCAAGCCACAGAGCCCTGGGACCCAGGTACACACTAGGCAAAGAACTGCCATGCCAAATCCTACTAGGCGGCACCATACAAGGCTGCGGAAAGCTGATTGGCGGCGGGGGGTTGCTGGACCCAATCAACACATCCCCGATGTAAGCCTTTACCAGCGACCTACTTCTGGCCCTACAGAACAAGCGGAGATCACCCGTAGAGACCCGATCGGCTGTCATCGTCGCCGGGCCATTCACCAAGCATTGAGATCCCCCCATGGAGGAAGGAAGAAAAACCAAGCTCACTGGGAGGCTTGCACACCACCTGCCACGCGGGGGCATCGTCTGAGTGGGGCCACTTGACGGAACTCATGGGACTTCTGGTGACCGTGCCTGCCTTTGGGATACACTGGGACTGCCACCAGGAGTTGCCATTGCTATAGGGGGGTTGCCTATGGGGACTGAACTACACTAGCCGACTACACTAGACACACACCACTGATGAGATGAGAGGCTTCACCCATGTCTAGTCCTCTGATCCCTACCTAAGCCTACCGACAGGTAGTCTAGCCTATACCCACCTAAATATAAAGCGATTAACCTACACCTAGCTTGAACATACTACAATATTAAGCATATCATATGACAGTTAACCAACATATGTTCCCCAAGTTTACCTCGCAACTGTTTACGCATGCATGCTCACCATTTTACCCCACTTCCTGACCTGCCAGGAGAGCGCTAATTGGAGGGAATGCACTACGGACGGAAGGGAATAATCACTCCTAGAGAACCAGGGGGAGCCTCCTTTTGTTTGACCTCAGGAGCTCCTGATATTTGACCATCAAAAGCCATTTTCACACTAGAACTATTCTGGGCTTAGTCAACATGTGCAGCCAGTCAAAGCTTTACCCCGGGGGCAATTGAACAATTCCTTGTGGAACAGGTGCATTTTGGCCAACTTGGGTGCTCGGACCAGAGCTATCCGGGGATGTATGATATGTGGGGTTCCTGTGTGTTTTAACTATGTTTTGGGGTGTTTTTTATGTATGTAATTCTGTATCTGGGAGATACCGTATATACTCGAGTATAAGCCGAGTTTTTCAGCCCATTTTTTGGGCTGAAAAACCCCAACTCGGATTATACTCGAGTCAAGGTCTGTATTATGGCAATTTGCATTGCCATAATACAGACTGGGGGAGAGGGGGGCTGGCAGAGCTGTAACTTACCTTTCCTGCAGCTCCTGTCAGCTCTCTCCTCCTCTGCGCCGTCCGGTCAGCACCTCGGTCAGCTCCCAGTGTAAATCTCGCGAGAGCCGTGGCTCTCGCGAGACTTACAGTGTAAGCTGACAGAAGAGCAGAACGGACGGCGCAGAGGAGGAGAGAGCTGACAGGAGCTGCAGGAGAGGTAAGTTACAGCTCTGCCAGCCCCCCTCTCCCCCCCACTGAACTGCCACTGGACCACCAGGGAAGGAGAGCCCCCCTCCCTGCCATATATCAAGCAGGGAGGGGGGACGAAAAAAAAATATATAAATAAAATAAGAAATAATAATAAAAAAAAAAAAAAAAAATTAATAACAAAAAAAAGGGGTATAAGGACCACTATGGGAGGGGGGGGGTATAAGGACCACTATGGGAGGGATGGGGTGGGTTAAGGACCACTATGGGAGGGAGGGGGGTATAAGGACCACTATGGGAGGGAGGGGGGGGGATAAGGACCACTATGGGAGGGAGGGGGGTATAAGGACCACTATGGGAGGGAGGGGGGGGATAAGGACCACTATGGGAGGGAGGGGGGGGATAAGGACCACTATTGGAGGGAGGGGGGTATAAGGACCACTATGGGAGGGAGGGGGGGTATAAGGACCACTATGGGAGGGGGTGGGATAAGGACCACTATGGGAGGGAGGGGGGGTATAAGGACCACTATGGGAGGGAGGGGGGGGGTATATGGACCACTATGGGAGGGATGGGGGGGGATAAGGAACACTATGGGAGGGAGAAGGGGGATAAGGACCACTATGAGAGGGAGGGGGTGGGATAAGGACCACTATGGGAGGGGAGGGGGAAGTAAGGACCACTAGGGGAGGGGATGGTAAGGACCACTAGGGGAGGGGTGAGTCAGGACCACTGGGGGGGGGGGGTGAAGGAACACGGGGGTGGGGAGGTAAGGACTACTGAGGGAGGAGGAGGGGAAGTCAGGACATATGGGGGGGGGAGGGGGCGGCAAAAATTTTTTTGCCTACGGCGGCAAATATCCTTGCACCGGCCCTGCACACACTGCATTCATACACACACACACTGCATTCATGCACACACACACTGCACTCATACACACACACACTGCACTCATACACACACACTGCACTCATACACACACGCTGCACTCATACACACACGCTGCACTCATACACACACACATACGCACACACTGCATTCATTATACACACACTGTAAATAAATATTCAATTAATATATTTTTTTTAGGATCTAATTTTATTTAGAAATTTACCAGTAGCTGCTGCATTTCCCACCCTAGTCTTATACTCGAGTCAATAAGTTTTCCCAGTTTTTTGGGATAAAATTAGGGGCCTCGGCTTATATTCGGGTCAGCTTATACTCGAGTATATACGGTAATTGATTAAGCGGATATCAACTTAATTATCTCCAGACATAAAGACGCCTGGGCGGGTACTAAATGTTGTAGGGAGACCCCATGCTGGGGGTCTGTGCATAAAAACCTGCATTCGGCTCAATAAAATCAGTTGTACTCTCAGAACGATGTGTTGTCTAGTTACTGAGGGGAGAGTTATAATCATTGACCAGCGCTTCTTCTAGCTTCGAGAAGTAATCAGCAGTGGCACTGCAGACTGCCGCATGCGCAGGAACCATAGCAGCAGAAGCCCTGGGCACAAAAAGTGAGTAAGTGAAACAAGTCCAACAAGAAAATATTGTTGCATGATTGGGGAAGAAATATATTTTCTATTTTGTGTAAAATTTTGGGAACTTTGTTGGATATTTATCAAAGCATCACAGAGTTTGAGTCTTTTTTTTGTGATATACTTTTTTCCCTGCCTGTTTGCCTGTACACCTTTTTTATTTTCTTCCAGAAGTTCAACTGATTTAGCAATATTTCTGTTACTTATTCCACCGGAAAATTGTTCAGTAGCACTCATCTTTTTTCTAAATTTTACAGTAATTTCTGTGAAATGGATAATTCTGCGAAAAATAGCAGAATTATATTACAGAAAACTCTTTTTCACTATTTTTAGAACAGCTTAAAGGAGCACTCCACACCCATTCAGCACTTCAGATTTCCTTTAAATTCCCAGTTTATAAAAGTGCCAATTTCATAGGGAGGCTCTGACACGAGGAGGGGAGGGAGGCTTTGACAAAGGGAGGGTAAGGGGTCTTTGACACAGGAATTGGGCTTTGACATAGGGAGGAGGGATAAGTTGCGATTAGAGGGAGGAGAGACACCTGAAATAGAATAGAACAGAGGCTTCTCTATGAGAAGCTTCTGATTGGACAGCTCTGTGAAGTGACTAAAAGTCCCTTCCTGTGAAAAAGGGGAGCGCTTACCAAGGCTGCAGTCATAAGAACTGCAGTTTTGCAAGCTATTTTAGACTGTACCTCCAATGTATACATACATAAAAATATACATGATTTTATTCATTGGGGGTATAACTACTAAACGATGGGGGGGTTCTATTTTGGGTTTTTTAAGTGTGGAGTGGTCCTTCAATAAATATGCACAGATCAGAGACCAAAAATAAGACACTTTTTGGAACAATTGGATAAATCTCTTTTGTTGTGTTTGTCAGATGTTTAACCCCTTAAGGACCGGCCTGTTTTTGCGATGTTGTACGTTAAGGACCAGAGCAGTTTTGACAATTTTGTGGTGTTTGTGTTTAGCTGTAATTTTCCGCTCTCTCATTTACTGTTACCATACAAGTTATATATTGTTTTTTTCAGGACAAGAAGAGCTTTCTTTACATACCATTATTTGTATCATGTCATATATTTTATTTAAAAAATAAAAATAAATAAATATGGTGAAAAATAGAAAACATTGTTTTACTTATCTACAAAGGCTAATGAAAAAAAACTGCTAAATAGATTCAAAATTTTGTCCCAAGTTTAAAAACACCCAGTGTTTACATGCTTTATTGCTTTTTTTGCAAGTTATAGGCCTATAAATACAAGTAGGAAATTGCTGTTTCAATATATATAAATTTTACAGTTATCAATAGTGACATTGTAACACCATTATCTGTCATAAATCCCCGAATCACACCTCACATGTACATATTTTTCTAAAGTAGACAACCCAGGGTATTCAATATGGGGTAGGTACAGACTTTTTTAGTAGCCACCTAGTCACAAACACTGGCCAAAGTTAGCATTTATATTTGTTTGTGTGTTAAAAATGCAAAAACCGCTAACTTTGGCCAGTGTTTGTGACTAAGTGGCTACTAAAAAAGGCTGAACATACCCAATTTGCAATACCTTGGGTTGTCTTCTTTTGCAAATGGTATGCCATCATGGGGGTAATTCTCATTCCTGGGCTACCATACGCTCTCAAAGGCAACCTAACCAATCTGACAAATTTCAATAGAAAATAAAAAAAGTAAAATCAAACCTTATATTTGACCCTTTAACTTTCACAAACACTATAAAACCTCTACATGTGGGGTACTGTTATACTCAGGAGACTTCGCTGAACACAAATATTAGTGTATCAGTAAACAGTAAAATGTATCACAGCAATAATATCATCAGTGAGAGTGCCGTTTGTTAAAAAAAATGCAAAAAACTTCACTTTCACTGACAATATCATCGCTGTGATATGTTTTACTGTTTTGAAACACTAATATTTGTGTTCAGCGAAGTCTCCCAAGTAAAACAGTACCCCCATGTACAGGTTTTAGGGTGTCATAGAAAGTTACAG
Source organism: Pelobates fuscus (assembly GCF_036172605.1). Classification (NCBI taxonomy): domain Eukaryota; kingdom Metazoa; phylum Chordata; class Amphibia; order Anura; family Pelobatidae; genus Pelobates; species Pelobates fuscus. Next base: position 152,640,179 of record NC_086319.1, read on the forward strand.
GGTTAAACACAGTGCTAGCAAATTAAATTATCTGGACTTTCGGCCTGGGTTGGCAGGCAGGTCCCTCAAATTGCAATCATTAAAATTACTTAATTAGGTAAAAATATTACATAAATATGCACGTAGAAATTTAAAAATATATATACATATTTATATATTTGATGTCTACATGTATATTTATGAAATTATTTATGTAATTATGTATATGGACATATGTATATTTTGTATTATTATTTATTTATTAATACATAGATATATAGCATTACATTCTAAGTGTATTTTTAGAACTGTGAGAATAAAATTACATATATAAAAAAATTTCATAATTAAAAATTATTTTAACTTTTTGTTATTTATTTCTATTAACATATTATTTATGATTTATAATATATATATATATATACAATATATATAGTTATTATATATATTGTATATATACATGTGTAATTTAAATATAAGTGTATTTTTATATTAATATATGTATATATAAATATATACACTTAGTATGACATCATATATATGATATATATACATATTATTTATTTTTTTACACTTAATGCGTTATTTTTAAACTTTATTTTATGATTTTTCACTTGCAGGGAGACTGACTGTCAGCACAGACAGTCCCCCTGCAGGCAGATACACAGGCACCTATTGCGGCCACGTGATCGAGTGATCACGTGGCCACGGGGTCCTGATCTGCCGCGGGGAGACTGCCCGGGCAGACAGGCAGTCCCCCTGGACCGGGAGGAGCACTGATCGCCGCCGGGGGGCAAACAGCGATTAGGTAAGTAGCCCCAGACCATTATGATGGTTCAGGACCGTCATCGGTCCCCAAGGGGATGTTTCCGATGACGGTCCTGAACCGTCATCGGTCGTCAAGGGGTTAATAAATTAGGCTTTGGAGATTGATGATTGATGTCTACTAGACCACTAGTATGTTGATTTCATTTACAGTTCAAGTGTGAAGTGACCAAGAGAGGGAGAAAAGAAGCAGTAAAAAAAATAAATCTATATTTAGCTTTGTAATAAATATAGCACATATAAAGGTTTACTTCTCTTTTCCTATATTAGTTACTTTTTTCACTTGATCTGTAAACCATATTATGTATATTTTGTAGTACACTGATTGGCCCATTTTAATTGTTGTTGTTTTTTCTGATTCTTTTTCCTAATCTTTTTTGTTAATGAAATTCGGACAAGCCAAACTGCCATACCATACAGTTGAAATTCAGCCGTATTATCAAAATAATATTTTTGGTAGAAGTGGTTTGCCTTGGTAACGTTTTTTGCCATGAACAAGTCTAGTGGTACTAGCTCAAAGGAATTTAAAATACTTTCTTAAGAATTCCAAAAGTAAGTAAAATGCTTGGCATTTTTTATTGTTTATGTACAGAAGTCTCCTGTAATACAATTCTCAAATTATTCAATAGACTTTGATAAGCACATAAAGCTAAATGGTCAATCAGTAATCTGATCCATAAAATAATTTAAAATATGTGTTTATTTAAGGGATTGCATAATATAGCACCATGTGGTTGTTTCAACTAAGGATTTGAAGGGATTACACAGATTTATAAAGTACTGTTTTATATTATAAAATAAGGAAATATGCAGATAAACTTTAAATAACCTCTCTTAATTTAATCTTTCAAGATTTTAACAAATGAAGTCCAAACTTTGTATTTTATGAGATGAGATGATATGTGTAAACTAGTGGGTTTACCTTCCAGTGTTATTGCTGGAACACTCCCACCCCCATAACAAATTCTCACATTTTTACTTCTCCTTATTTAAATGAAACTTAATGCTATTTTCTAAAATTATGTATATTGATACATACATAATGTATACCTTTTTAGCTGGCTGGTCAGCCATGTTGGATCACACTCTACTTTTATCTGACCAAATGCTCATCAACTTATAGAAACACTATAATGTCAGGAATACAAACATGTATTCCTGATACTATAGTCCTGAAATGGCTGTTTAGGTTACCTGCCCCATTTAAAAAAACTAAAAACCTGGCTCATAACTTTTTTAGCTGGCTCCTAGATTCCAAGCACATTTAATATGTGTTACTGTAATAAAAATCACTAAATATATCCTGAGTGCAGAATCACCCCTTTTGTATACCCATGTTAGGTTTTTTTGTGAAAATACAGAGCTTTACAACCTGTCAATTGGAGTGTGTGTTTTTTTTTTTTTTCATGACAATTCGAAGATGGGTTTTCCGATGCATTTTGGGGCATTTTAGTAGCTCACATATTTAAATAACTCCATAAATGCATGCAATGTGCCAAAGTGAACACCATGTGGACTATCAAACATATGTTGAGTTTTATTAAGGTGTCATTTATTTCACCATATTTTTTCAAAGTATGCATTTCACTCTTGTAAAGCTTCTTAAGATTCTTCAGCCAACTGAAGAAAATTGACCTGTGCTTAAAGACAGCATTTGATAATTTGATTATTGATAAACAGCTATTTAAATATCTTACTGTTTCTTTTCCGGTTATTCCCACATTGTATATCTTTCCTAAGATTCATAAGTCTCTTATTAATGCCCATGGGCGTCCAATAGTGGCGGGTATAGGGTCTTTTATCCCCACTTGCTAAATTTTGGGATCAATTGTCAAGACCTTTTTTGAATCAAATTAAGTCCCATGTTAAAGATACATTTGAGGTATTAGAAAAGATTAAAACAATTACTAATGCACAAAATTTGACGTTGGTGACGTTTTACGTCACTAGTTTGTATACTTCAATTCCTCATGATGAAGGGATGACGGCAATGGGTGAGGCCTTGGTAATGTTAGGCTTCAAAGACCCATCTCTGTCATTTCTGTTGCAACTACTTGAATTTGTGATGACTGAAAATTATTTTTCCTTTGGAGATGACTTTTTTATCCAAACCAGGGATACTTCGATGGGTTCCAATGTGGCCTCCACATATGCCGGCATCTATATGGCCAAATTAGAAGAAAATATATATCAAAATGAACTGTTTAAAAAATATGTCGTTAAATGGTGGCGCTACATCGATGATGTACTGGCAGTGTGGTGTGGCCCATTGGAGCCCCTCGGAGAATTTTTAAATAATTGCTCTGATAACATACAATTCACTATGGAGATGAATCCAAATTCGATTCCGTTTTTGGATATTTTGATTGTCAAAAATGTGGATATATTTGAGACAAATTTATATAGAAAACCTTTAGATAGGAATACGATATTACAGTATGATAGTTTTCATCCCATCTCTATGTTCAAATCCATAACTAGGAGTCAATTTTTAAGGGTTAGGAGATTGGTTGAATTGGTAGATCAACAACTACAATCTATGACAAAGAGATACCGTGAAAGAGGATATCCTATATCCATCTTACAAACTCAGTTAGAACGCATTAATAACAGGGGTGAAACACAAGATTTAAATTCATTCAAACAAGTTAAAATATAAAGATAGGATTAAGATTATCTCTAGGAATAGTACACTATCTTTTGATTTAAAACGCATAATTGATAAACATTGGCATATATTACCAAAATGTCATCCAAATATTGTGGAATTTACAAACAAACCTCTTATGGTTCATAGACGGGCCCCTTCATTGAGAGATAAATTGGTTAAAGCTCAGTTATCTGTTTCATCAAAATCAATTGCAAAGAGAAATGGAAGTATTCCATGTCTCAAATGTATCTGTTGCAACTCGATGATCAAAGATTCAATATTTACCCATACACATTTTATTTGTTTTTAAAAGTATTCCCCATTACATTGACGTTGTGGCAGGCTTATGCAATGTATGATCATATAATGTAACTAAATCCCCATTATTTTTTTTGCCTAGATTAGGTGTTTTTAAAAAAACTTTTAAAAACTAATAAAATCTGTCAACATTGAAGTTGCTGTTTAGTAGATAGGAGAGTGCGCTGGATCTTGTGTATTGTTTATTGTATAATATGGCCCCCAGCAGCACCCCATTTAAGCATGTTCAGGTGAGTGCAACCATCCCCCATGTTTCATATATATATATATATATATATATTTGGGAGTCTAGCCAACGCCTTGGTTTTGCACCCCTCCCTGTTACAGGTGCCTCATCTCAGGGCCCTATTTAGCCTTGTACTGCAGAGAGCCTCAGATGGAATTTTTCCCCCTAGTAAGTGGGTTAATCTCATAAGAGCAGACATTAGACTGTGAGAGTAGGACCTGCCAAAGATGGGGTACATTGACGTTGTGGCAGGCTTATGCAATGTATGATCATATAATGTAACTAAATCCCCATTACTTTTTTTTGCCTAGATTAGGTGTTTTTAAAAAAACGTTTAAAAACTAATAAAATCTGTCAACATTGAAGTTGCTGTTTAGTAGATAGGAGAGTGCGCTGGATCTTGTGTATTGTTTATTATCTAAATTCAAGTTTTGTCTTGTTGTTTTTAATCTCTTTTTTACAGATTATCTTCACATATTATTATCTGTTTGGGCTGTGCTGGTTAACACTCTATTGAGCACATGTTATTCATTGTCTCTTAGTTGTCTCTTATTATATATTTTTTATTCTATGATAAAAAATTGAATATAGTACAGGAGGTTTATTATAATTGAATTTAATCTTTTTGTCACTTATTATATGGTTGAACCTATGATATTGAATTAATTTAGATATAACCATATAATGTTGGATATTATTATGGTGAGAATTATTATAGGATATTTAATAGTACCAAGTGTCATCATTATGGTAATTTAAATATTTAAATATTGAACATTAAAAATTAATAAATTAGGGGGCGTGGCCTGGAGCTCAAGGGAAGCAGCCGCATGTTCGTGTAGCTCCGTGCTGCATAGGCCTACCAACTAAGCGAAACGACTACCCCAGCAAAACAAATACTCCCCCGACAAAATGTCACAACAGAAGAGCAGGCGACAGATGGATAAAACCGAAAAAAATAACTTTTTCGGCGCCCGCAGCTCCCAAAACAAGGCACCGGCCCTGCAAGAAGACACACAGCAAGATGGCGCCGACAGCGCGCAAGGCGGAGGGCTGGGAACCCCCGACATGGAAGCACCGGTTACCCAGGGCATGCTACAACGTATGTTCGACACCATGCACGACAGGCTACAACTTACCATACAATCAACCGTGAAAGAGCTCAAGACAGACCTCCGGGCACTGGAAACACGCACCTCCGAGTTGGAGGACAAAATGGCGGAACAAACAGAGACCCAGAGCGACACGAGGGCCACGATGGAGGAAATGCGGGACACCATGGAGACCTTCGAAGCTAAACTGGCTGATTTGGAGGACCGATCTCGGCGCAATAACCTCCGGATTCGAGGGATAGCAGAGACAATCGGACCGGCTGACCTACATGCCCACCTCCAAGGCCTATTCAAACTGCTGGCGCCCGACCTACACCAGGACATGCTCTTATTGGACCGCTATCACAGGGTCCCAAAGCCGAGATTCCTTAACAACGAGGCGCCAAGGGATGTCCTGGTGCGAATGCACTATTTCCATGTAAAGGAGGTGATTATGAGGGCCAGCAGCCAGCGCCCCGTGCTCCCAGCACCCCACAGAGATACATCCATTTATGCAGATATATCAGCCGCCACACTGCGGAAAAGAAAATCTTTCTCGGCCATCACAGAACAACTCCGGCTGCACAAGCATCCGTACCGCTGGGGCTTCCCGGTTAAGCTCTTAATACCGCACGAGGGCAAACTCACGGTCATCGCAACACCGGAGGCAGGTCTGAAAGCCCTCCGAGATTGGGGCATACCACCCCCAAGCACCAAACCACAGCAGGCTGAACGGAGCAAATCTACCCCGCAGTGGCAACGGGTATCCCGCAACAAGTAGAGCGACAGACGGAGGCAAGTACCTTGCACGACCTTTGGGTCGTATGAATCCCGAGAGGGGGGAGCCCAACGGGTGAAATGGACAATGAGAAAGACAATTTTGTTTCTCTCCCCAAGCAAACAAGTTAAATTGTTACAGGGTCCCGAGAGACCACAGGGACCCGGGGTTGGGTACCCTACTCCAGAAACGGGACATTACTGTGACTTACATGAGTTAACAAAAAAAAAAAAGAAACAAAAAAAAAAAAAAAAAACTCAGAGGTAGATAGTTCAGCCCCACAATTGGTAGGCCGCACAAGCGCCCTATACAGGCATGGAAGCAAGACGCTTCCTCCCCCACGGCACCTTTTACAGGCGCCAAGCCGACTACCAGGCTTTATGTTTAGTTATGGTTTTTGTACTGCTGTTTGTACTGTTTGTTTTTAACTGTTATCCCCCATATAGCCATATCCAAAAATCCAAGCACACGAATCCCCAAAGACCAATCAGATGCAGTTCACCCCATGGGGACAGGCCACCCAGTTCGATGTTGCTGGGTAGGGTGGCTCTCCCACAAATAGACGGAGAGACACATCCATTGAGCTACACCCGACACCACGATCCCCCATGAAAATATACACCCATAACACTAAAGGGCTTAATTCACCCTCAAAACGTAGCTTACTCCGCAGAGACCTAGACAAAGTTAGGCCAGAAGTGGTGTGTCTACAAGAAACCCACTTCAAAACCAACAGGCACTCACAACTATTCGGGACAGATTACCCCCACCAATACCATGCCACCTATCCCACTAAATCGAAGGGCGCATCAATCCTCATTAGCAAGAACGTAGCCTTTACTCTCAAAAACTTGGAGGTTGACAAGGAGGGGAGATTTGTCGTGGTGGTAGGCTTATTTAATGATGTAACATATACGATTGCTAACATATACGCCCCTAACGCAGGACAAAGGAACTTCTTACATAAAATTATTGCTAAGGTCACTCGAATACAGGAGGGGACCACTGTAATATGCGGGGACTTCAACCTAGTAATGGACCCACTGATAGACTCCACGATCCCGCCCAATGCACCCAGAATGCGGGTCCTTCAAAGACAGAGCAGGGCACTACGGAAACTAGTGCTTAACCATCACTACTATGACATATGGAGGGCCACACATGTAGGGGAAAGAGGTTACACATTTTTCTCAACAGCACATAACTCGTACTCCAGAATAGATGGGGTACTGATGAAGGGACAACAATTGACCCAGGTTAGGAGCTGCACTATAGAACAGATCACTTGGTCTGACCACGCCCCAGTAGTGGTGACCCTAGCCGACCTATACGAATCGACACACAGGAGCCCTTGGAGGCTCAACGACTCCCTACTCACAAACCCCCAGTTCCGAAACACAATAGAACTAGAACTCCAGAATTACTTCGACACCAACTCCGGTGACAGCGTATCCCATAACACGGTCTGGCAAGCCCATAAGGCAGTGGCCAGAGGGTTGCTGATCCAAAGAGCAGCATACCTAAAACGGAGATCGGAAACCCAATTACGAACCTGGCAAAAAGAACTGCTGGACCTCACAACTCTAAACCAAACAACCCCTTCACAAGAGACCAAACACCGCATCATGCAAATCACACAAGATATACACAAACAAGCACTGGAAAAAACTGGCCAGTATCTTCACAGACTCAAAGCACTACAATACACACAAGGAAACAAAGCGGGGAAATTAGTAGCCCAACGCCTCAAGGCACTACAAACCAAGCAAAAGATAGCATTCCTCCACAACGAAGCAGGCCACAAAGTCACGGCCCCAAAAGACATCAGCAATGTCTTTGCGAAGTACTACACTTCATTATATAACCTGGCAGGTGATGCCCATACACACCAACCTGAGACACTAGCTATACAAAGATACCTACATGAGATCCCCCTACCCACATTCACACCCAGCCAACAACAAACGCTCTCCTCAGATATCACTAACGAGGAGGTAGCGGAGGCGATCCAACAACTGCCGCAAGGAAAGGCCCCTGGCCCAGACGGCTTCGCCAACTGCTACTACAGGACCTTCCAGTCCACACTGACACCGCACCTCACGCAGGCGTTCAATGAAGCCACAAAACACCAACAACTGCCCACAGAAACACTGTTGGCGCACATCATCACACTTCCTAAGCCAGGAAAGCCCCCCACCTGCCCCCAGAACTTTCGGCCCATCTCCCTGTTGAATACAGACGCCAAACTCTACGCAAAAATATATGCCCAACGGTTAGGAAAACTGCTACCACAAGTGATCCACACGGACCAGGTGGGCTTTATTAAAGGTCGTCAAGGGGGAGACAACACCAGGAAAGTGCTAGATGTTCTATACAGTGCCCAACGCCTGGGTAAGGGAATTATAGCGCTAGCGCTGGATGCCGAAAAGGCCTTTGACCGGCTGGGATGGGAGTTCCTGGAGGCAGTCCTCACTAAGTTCGGGACCCCGGAGGGCTTCATCTCGGCGGTCAGGGCCTTGTACAATAACCCCTCTGCCCAGGTCCTCAACGCAGGGTTTGTGTCTGACGCCTTTCGCATCTCCAATGGCTCCCGCCAGGGCTGCCCTTTATCCCCATTACTATATGTCATGGCCCTAGAGCCCTTAGCGGCGGCCATACGACAACATCCCTCGATTCATGGAGTGCGGGTGGGAAACAGAGAATATAAGGCGAACCTGTTCGCTGACGATATCATGTTGACCTTGACCCAACCCCACGTCTCCCTGCCCAACCTAGTAGCCACCATAACGGAATACGGAAAACACTCATACTACAAGCTTAACATGGCCAAAACCCAAGCCATGGGAATCGGGATCCCCAAAGACAACCTAGCCAGACTCACCTCAGCCTTTTCATTTGATTGGAGGTCCGACCACATCACATTCCTAGGAATCAAAATCCCAGCCCAACTAACCAAACTATTTACGATCAACTACGCCACACTCCAACAACAATTCAAGTCCACAATGGAGGGATGGGAGGGCAAATATCTTTCCTGGGTGGGCAGAATAGCTGCCCTAAAAATGATGTTACTCCCTAAATTTCAATACCTCCTGCGTACCCTACCGATACCCTTGCCGACATCCTTCCTCAAGTCCATGCAAAGCTTAGTGGCTAGATTCATATGGGAAAAAAAGAAACCCAGGGTCGCAATGACACTCCTCCAACAGCCCGTTCGAACTGGGGGCCTAGGGGTACCTAACTTACACGCCTACTACAGAGCGGCGCAATTGATGGCAGTCAAAGTCGCCACGGCCGACGTGGACGCTCCACAGTGGACCCGTTTGGAAGCCCACTGGGCGGGGAAACAAAACCTACATAACCTGTTTTGGATCCCCAGACACCTACGTCCTCCGCACTTGGACCCCCTTCCGACCACGACCCTCACACTAAAAATATGGGATGAGGTCAAAGAAAAGGGGGGGACACCAGAGGCTATCCCCAGGGACGCCCCAATATCTCTCTTGGCGGTCGGAATTCCGACCTTTAACCCTGCCCCCTGGAGGGAGGGAGGCTGCACCAAAATCGATCATCTGTACCAAGCAGGGGAATTAATGCCCTTCCCGGCCCTTAAAACCAAATACCAACTACCAAATAGAGCCTTGTTCCAGTACCTACAATTGAAATCCTTCCTCACGGGAACACACACACGACCCGCAGCAACCCTCCAGAATCGAGAAATAGAACACATGTGCCTGTCCCCCAAACCCCCCACAAAAATACTCTCACGCATATACAGCGCACTTCATAACAACGACCTGAAAGAAGCTGTGACACACCAAGAGGCATGGCACAAAGAACTAGGGCATACGTTCACACAGGACCAGTGGACCAGGGCATACAACATCCACAAGGGTAACACACTGTGCACCACACACCTGGAAATCATCAGAAAACTCCAATACAGGTGGTACCTGGTCCCGGAGAGGCTAGCACGTGTGTTTCCGGGCTCACCTAACGTATGCTGGAGATGCGGTAGACAAGGGGGGTCTATGACCCACATTTGGTGGTCATGCAGCGCCCTAAGACCATTCTGGAATGGGGCCCAGGCCATGATACACAGGCTGCTTGGAAGGGCATGGACCATACAGGTGGAGCATTGTGTCCTTTTCATGCTACCCCCGAACTTAGGCAAAATAGAGGAGCGATTACTGTTCCACCTACTAATCTCCTCAGTAACACTTATAGCCAGAGCCTGGAAGTCCCAGGGGATTCCATCACTAAGCAATCTGAACACGCAAATTTCCCTGAACTGGAAATATGAACTCATGGCCAACAAACATCTCATCCCACGACAACTCACATACCTAGCCGGAGAGAGATGGGAGAAATTTAGAAACAGGGAGGCAGATGGTGACTCAGAGGGGGAACGACTGAATGTCCCCATTAACACTCATTAACACTCATTAACAATGGGCACTGACAGGGACCGACACCATAGCTTGACCACATCCAGGTGTTGGACACACCGCAGCCCACAGATCGCTGGTAACAGGAGGGAGGGGAAGATAGGAAACCAAGCGAATGGATGCCGCCCTAATCCCTTAACAGACAGCACAGAAAGATGTTTGAGATACGTGTCTAAGGTGAATGCCTCAGGTGAACTGTACAAATGAGCAATGACAAATGATCTATGATTGTTAGGCATGTGCAACACCCCAATATGTACACAATGTACCTGCATTTACCCCCTTTTCTTTTCTGTACCCTGGCGAGCAGGCGCCAAACATTTGATATGGCAAAATAAAAACATTTTCAAATTGAAAAAAAAAAAAATTAATAAATTAGAATTTGTTAGTGTTGAATTAGTTAATATCATCATTGTGATAATCTAAAAATTGAAGGATTATGGATTATGGATTGTGATTCATTAACGTCAAATTAATTAATAACGACAATAACAATGAATTTAAATTTACAATGAATTAAATTTAAATAATTGATGAACCAAATCTATATGTAATTCTTTCTATTAATTCTTGGTTCAAGTGACTATTTAATCTCTTGTAGGAAATATATTGTTCATTGTGAGATTATATGATAGATATTTATCACCACTTCTTTGTTAGATTATTAGATATATATCACTCTCTACTTGATACATCTGGCTTTAGAGCGAGATATAAATTAGCTTCTTAAGCATAATTAACTTTTAAGCAATATTTGCTTCTTAAGCATAATTCACTTCTCAGAATTCTTTGTTATTAATATTGTTATAATATAATATTACTTATCAGGATTTTTTCACTATTTATATTTATTTTTATATTTATTATGTATATGATGAATTATAACTATGTTATTTGATGTATTTTTCACTGTTTATATTTTTTGTAATTATATTAAGATAATAAATAATACTCTATGAACCTTATATTATAATTACATATATATATGTCATTCATGATGGGATCTGTCATTTAGGAGCATTAGATGAGCTAGCCATTTAAATACACATTGTATCCAATATGTAGTTTGCTATTTTTCTATACTAAAGATTAAAAACTATCTTTATATTGTATCAAATATCAAAAAACTATTGTTATATTGTATCAAATATCAAAATTGTTCTAATATGCTATTCATTGATTGTTGTCAGATTGTGGATGCATAAATAGTATCCTTTGAGGCCAATTTGTTAACATTACTCTATTTCGATATGTTAGATGTGCCGTTTTACACATGCGCAGTATCATTAACATGCTGCTCTAATTCTGGAGTCTTTTGCATAATGCTCGATCGCGCATGCGCGATACAAGCATATTTGTTTATATGTGTGCATTTGTCTAATAGGGAGAGCGTTTTAGTACCGCTCGTGCGCGATTTGGCGCATGCGCGATGTGGATGTGGCCGGCTATCCCAGCGCATTAGTGCGCGATTATTTAGTTACATCCGATCACTTGATCGCAATGTTGATCATGTGATCGGAATCATGTCCATTGGGTGAATAGTCAAGTGACTCATCACATGTGACTAGACCCGGAAGTGTAAGTACCTGGGGCAGATAAGACCTCTAATTACATTTAAACTATCTTACTCATTTAATGATTATTGGATACCTCTTGTGCATGATAAAATCATTAAAGTGATGTAGTTTAATTGATTAACAAATTGTAAGCTTATTGGCTGTGCTCATCTAGGCTCCCTGACATCCTTGATTTATAAGATGATGATTGGAGAGACAATTGTATTTTATTTTATGTATTGTATTTTATTCAGATGTCGATCAATTATTGTATCACATGTGTATTCACTGATTTAATATGTTATGCACCTATATATTGTATTGCTTGTGTGTGCTTCAGTAGCTTGAAAAAGACCCTGAAGGGTTGAAACGTCGCTGTGTAGCTGCTGGTTCTAATAAATTGCCTATTTCTTGGAATTCATTGGAGTGCCTGGATTCATTTTCTACATATTAAAAGGAGACTTGTCCTTTATATCTTTTTATATATATATTTTATATCTATGAAACTGTGTTACAAAAGTATGAATTTGAGAAATGAAGTAGGATAGGGTACCTGTATTCATTTATATTTCACTTTACATAAGTAACAGAGCAATATAAATCCTAAAGGATTGCAAACTTTATGTAATTATCAGTCTGAGTCTTCCATATGTTCCAGGTTTAAGACATATGGTGACCACCTGTGTACAGCGGAGGACACAAAAAAGACCTACTGGGTGGATAAAGCACACTGGGGAACTATAACTAGAGTAGGCAGCTGGCAAAACACAAACTCCTGAACTGCCTGTGTGTCTTCAAATAATTTCTTAGTATTCACATGGTTATAGCATCTCCGCTATATGAAGAATTCAGCGTTGTGGAGATACATCAGAAATAAGGAAAGGTCTGAAGGTTAGTTCTCAGTGAGGTTATTGTTAAACCTAAAAAGTGCACTAAAACTGATGACAGCAAATCTGCAAATAAATAAAAACAAATATAGTGCAGACTATAATGGGGAGTAGGGGAAATAACTCACATGTATCAGAGCCCTATCACCCCTGGCTCTGGGTTTGCAAGGCTCGACTTGAGAGGGAAATATCCCACACTGTATAGATGAAATCTGTATGGTGTATTCTCTGAGATCTGTATGGTGTGTTCTCTGCAATCAAACGGTTCTGTGTAATATAGGAAAGAGAGGCAGAAAACCCTAATTGAATAACCTCTTAAGTTAGGGACTATAAATTCTCCATCTGAATCCTACTGTAATTAAAAGGTTAGATAAAGATAACATTTTTTTTTAAATAAATACACCGTGTCAACACTTGCTTAAGTTTTATATATCTGAAGGTGATTTTAATGCAGATCTAAAGAGTAAAAGGGTCTCCATCAGAATCAGCCAGGAGAAACCTGCATACAGTGCTGATATATATTGCATCTTGCATTACTGATGTTAGTAATGTGATAGTCACAGAAAGTTGATGGTATCCGTGTCTATTTAGAATTACAGCAATGTTAAAGTGTGATATCTATCTATATGACTCCCTTGTACTATCATAAGGTGCATCAAGTATAAAAACTGCATCTATTTAAAGCAGTGGTAGTCAACCTTTTTCTACCTACCGCCCACTAATGCATCTTTTTGGTTGAAAAAATTTCCTTACCGCCCACCAGTTTTCGCGCAAATGCGGAATATTTTTAAGAAAGGAGGGTGTTTTTTAAAAAAATAAATGTACGTACATTTATCTTTTTATTTCTACTTAATGCAGGTTTATAAGGTTTTTAACTTTATAACGTTTAATGAGAAAACAATAAAGTAAATTGAAATTACCTTTACTAGTGATTAATGAGATCCTTGAGGTTGATGCTGCGAGACTAAATATTTGATATCTGGTTCGATTTTCGTAAGGAACAAACGAAGGTCTCTTTCAGTGATATTCAGACGACTTCTCTGTTTGCGCATAACATGATTTCTCATTTGTGCGTCAGCTCATCTCCTCTCCCTCCTCAATTCCCCTCCCCACCTTTTTTTCCCCTTTTTTCTATTTTTTAACCGTCCTTATAGCAATGCCCAGTAGGAAGGCTGAGCTAGGTAGCTCACTTACTATAGTCCACTATAACAGACAGGCACAGACACACAAGACACACACACACACAAGACAGACACACACACAAGACACACACACAGGACACACACACAAAGACACAGACAGGCACACATACACACACAAGACATATACATACAAACAGACAGGCACACATACAAACAGACATGCACACACACATGCAGACACACACAAGACATACATAGACACACACATACAATGACACATACATACAAAGACAAGACACACATACATACCGACAGACACACACACAGGACACACATACAAAGACACAGCCAGGCACACATACACACACAAAACATATACATACAAACAGACAGGCACACATACAAACAGACATGCACACACACAAACAGACATGCACACACACATGCAGACACACACATAAGACATACATAGACACACACATGCAGACACACACATAAGACATACATAGACACACACATGCAGACACACACATAAGACATACATAGACACACACATACAATGACACACACACAGGACACACATACAAAGACACAGCCAGGCACACATACACACACAAGACATATACATACAAACAGACAGGCACACATACAAACAGACAGGCACACATACAAACAGACATGCACACACACATAAGACATACATAGACACACACATGCAGACACACACATAAGACATACATAGACACACACATACAATGACACACACACAGGACACACATACAAAGACACAGCCAGGCACACATACACACACAAGACATATACATACAAACAGACAGGCACACATACAAACAGACAGGCACACACACATGCAGACACACATAAGACATACATAGACACACACATGCAGACACACATAAGACATACATAGACACACACATACAATGACACATACATACAAAGACAAGACACACACAGGACACACACACAGGACACACATACAAAGACACAAACAGGCACACATACACACACAAGACATATACATACAGACAGGCACACATACAAACAGACATGCACACACATAAGACATACATAGACACACACATACAATGACACATACATACAAAGACAAGGCACACATACATACAGACAGACACACACACACATATATATACAGACAGACGCATACACACACACACACACACACACACACACACAAGACATACATACAGACACAGACAGGCACACATACAGACACACAAGACACACATACATACACACACACAAAGACACAGACAGGCACACACACACACATACATACACACACAAAGACACAGACAGGCACACATACACACAAGACACATACATACAAACAGACAGGCACACATACAAACAGACACACAGACATGCACACACACATGCAGACACACATACAATGACATATACATACAAAGACAAGACACACACACACACATATACACAGACAGACACATACACACAAGACATAGCTACAAAGACACACACACACACTATATTTAAGTCACCCTCCTGTTTCCTACCTTTAAGGTGCAGGAGGGTGACTTTCCCTGGGGTCCAGTGGTGGCTCAGGTGAATGGGAGTCAGAGTTCCCACTCTGACTCCCTCTGCTTCCTCCCGCGCGGCTCTCAGTTTTAGCTGGGAGGAGTGACCGGGGAATCACTTCCTCCCAGCTCTGATGTCATCACAGGGGGCCCGGTCAGCGCTGGGCGCTTTAACAGCGCGACCGGGCCCCCTTACAATCCGCATCCATCGGGTGGCCCTGACAGCATGGGCCACCCGATGGACACTTTGGAAGGCGGCCCCGGCGGTTTACCGGGCGGGCCGGAGCCGCAAATGGTCACGGCGGTACCCAGTCGCACGGGTACCGCCGGCTCGCACCCGCCCGCCCGATCAACCTGGAAATCCCTACCGCCCACCTGGAATCCTGAAACGCCCACTAGTGGGCGGTAGGGACCAGGTTGACGAACCATGATTTAAAGTGACAGCAATATCGAAGTGTAATATCTGTCTACAGAGCTCCCTCCTATTATCCCAGGATACATCAAAATATAGGAGCTGTATAAATGTGGTATTGACAGAGAGCTATACATACACACTCCTCTTGTTCTAGAAAGGGAGAAAAAATATGTGTTAAATATCACCACAATTGGTAAACACTCCAAGGATTTAAGAGGTTGACAAATGGTGAGGATAATAGAAAATCAACCAGGAATCAGACAAAGTGACAAATCTCGAAATCCCCATTTAAACCTCTAGGGAATAGCGATTTTAACTTAAACACCCACCTCATTTCTTGTTTAGCAAGTTTATTATCCAGATCTTCCCCTCTCCAGTTCCTATTCACCCTTTCAATCACAAGAAACTGTAATTTATTGGGATCTCCTTGATGTTTATGTACAAAGTGTGCAGATAAGGGATGCTCCTTAAAAAACTTTTTTGATGTTCCGTATGTGTTTCTCAATGCGGACATGTATCTGTCTAGTAGTCTTCCCTACATATTGTTTCTTGCAAGGGCAGGTAAGGACATAAATGCAGTTGGTAGTATGGCAGGTTATAAGTTATTTCACCTTATATATTTTCTCCGTATTCCCTTCTATCAATTCCTTTTTGACACATTTGAGTGCTCCTGTGGTCCTGCACGCTAAACAATACCCACATTGAAAGAACCCTACATCGCTGTTTAGAAAGGTTGTTGTGTTCCTATCTTGTTTAAAGCTACTTCTAATAAGGTGGTTTTTAATACTGGGTGTCCCTCTGTAAATAATTCTAGGTTTATTAGAAATAATCTGACCTAGAAGGGGATATTCCTGCATAATGAACCAGTAGTTGTTGATAATCCTCTTCAGTTCTTTATTCCTTTCTGAGTAGTTAAAAATAAGTGGGACTTCATTTGTCCTTTTCTCTGTCTGATTATTCTTCCTTTTAGCATTCTTTAGGAGATCTTCCCTCTTTAATGTTTATTTTTTTAATTCTTTATTTATTCCAAGACAAGTCATCACAAGCAGTACATATACAGCAACATAGGAATATGCATATACAAGTGTGTACACTTTGATCATGGCTTTTTACAGTGGCAAGATGGGTGTACAATCAAGGTTGCATGGATCCTCTTTAATGTTTTAACTTCCGTAAACGCCTTATCCAATATCGCTTTTGGGTAATTTTTAGCTGTAAAGTCGCTAACTAGTTTCTTAGTTTGGGTCTCATATGAATGGATATTAGTACAATTCCTCCTAATCCTCATCATTTGTCCCTCAGGGATGTTATTCAACCAGGGACTTAAAGAAGGTTTGATTACAGATCTTACTATCTAAAATAAAAATTCTAAGGTCTAAAAAATTGACCTGGCTGTCACCAGTCCATGGTAAGCCTAACACCCCAAGAGAATAAAGTCATAAAGAATAGAAGCTCCTCTATGGAACCTCGCCAAATCCAAAACAAATCATCAATGTAACGTTGATAGGTGACCAGATTACGCACCCGGCTATGTTCCCCATAGTTGTACGTCTCTTCCCAATGGGACATGAATAAATTTGCATAGCTGGGTGCGAATCTAGTCCCCATTGTCGTTCCAAGAATCTATAAATAAAAAGAGTCCATAAAGTGAAAATAATTATTTGTAAGTATGAAGTTGATACCCTCTAAAATAAATGCTTGATGATTAAGAGATAAATTGGTAGAAAATAAGAAATGCTTAAAGGCCTCAATGCCTCTGGTGTGGGATGATGGAGTAGAGTGACGAGACATCTGCAGTAAACAAAATGTCCCCCTCCTCCACTCCACCTCCTCCAACAGGCACACAATCTGACTTGTGTCTCTAAGGTATGCCCTAGTTTTTTTCACCATAGCCTGCAAGAATTGGTCAATATATTCCGACAAGGGGCTGACACCGAGCCTATATCCGAAATGATGGGTCTCCCTGGTGGTCTAGTTTCATGTTTGTGTATTGATGCCGTCAGGTAGGACATGACAGTACCCCCCGTAAGAAGCAGCCTCAGGGTGCTATCAACAAGGTTTAGATGGGTAGCGTTTGTGAAACGCGGTAATTAGCCTGTTTGCATGGACTACGGAGGAGTTTTCCCAAGTATCCTCATCAATTCCGTAACCCTTCCACCTAATGAGATATTGTAGGGAGCCACGATGGATCCGCGAATCCAGGATCCTTTGGATCTCGTATTCTTCTTCACCTTGTACAAAAATAGGATCAGGAGTAGTAATAGGATCCCTCTGGAAAGGGTCGGAGAGGTGAGGTTTAAGCAAGGAAACATGGAAGACAGGATGAAGTTTTAAATTAGGTGGAAGCTTCAATTTAACAACGTTATTGTTGATGATTGACAATATTCGAAAAGGACCAAGAAAGAGGGAACTCAGTTTCTTCGAGGGACGGTTGGTGACAATGTTTTTTGAGTTGAGCCATACAAGATCACCTATTTTATAAGTAGGAGGAGGTTGCCTTTTAGCATCGAAAAACTTCTTTTGATTAAACGATGCGAGTTTAAGATTTTCACGTAATTTGAGGAATAGGGAAGACATGAAAGAGTTCTGATTTGAGACGGTGGGGTTAGAAGAAGGAATGGTTAGGTTAGGAAATGAAGAGGGATGGAACCCATAGTTTGAGAAAAAAAGGAGTAATTTTACTACTGGCGTGAATAGAGTTGTTGTAAGCAAATTCTGCCATCGGCAACCATGTGATCCAATCATCTTGTAGATAAGAACAATAACATCGTAAATATTGTTCTACGCATTGGTTAACGCTTTCTGTTTGCCCATTGGTTTGGGGATGATAGGCTGAAGATAATTTGCGTTGAATATGGAGGAAAGAACACATCTCGTTCCAGAATTTGGAGGTGAACTGAGTCCCTCTATCTGATATGATTTCATCAGGAAGTCCATGAAGTTTCACTATATTGTCGATGAATACTTTAGCAAATGATGAGGGCAACTTCTTCAAGGGAATAAAATGGGACATTTTTGTGAAGCGGTCCACTACTACTAAAATGTTGGTAAAATGTTGAGAAGGAGGGAGTTCTACTAAGAAGTCCATCGAAATGGACTGCCAAGGTCTTTCCGGGATCGGTAGGTTCAATAATTGACCAAATGGTTGATGATGTTCAGACTTGGATCTCTGGCAGGTTGAACAGGTTTTGACATAGGATTCGATGGTTTTGTCCTGGCGAGGCCACCAATAATATCTTGTAGACAACTCTAGTGTCTTCTTTTGGTTCTCTCTTCTGGAGTAAGAGGACTTCTTATTACCCCTATGTCCATAGGTTCTGTTTGTATTATTGGTTTTTCAGGTGCCTTTGACGGAGTGAATGTTTTTTTCCATAATGAACTCGAGAGAGCTTTCTCAGCTTTTCTTTCTCTAAGCCGTCTGTCAATGCTGATTGAAAGTTGAATCAGAGTATTCAGTGTAGTAGGCAGTTCAGTTCTTGAGAGTTCATCCTTTACTTCTTCGGATAACCCGATACGGAATTGGTTGCGTAGGGTTATGTCATTCCATTGAGTTTCTGTTGCCCATCTTTTAAATTCAGCAATGTAATCTTCGACGGGTCTGTTTCTTTGATGTAAGGTTCTAATGGTTAAATCTGCTGTAGCTTGTTTATTGGGATCTTCATAAAGAAGAGACATGGCTTCAAAAAATTCATCCAAGGAGTCTAAGATGGGGTCATCGTTCTCCAGAAAGGAGTGAGCCCAGGCCATAGGTTCACCTCTTAGAAAAGAAATAACTGAACAAACCTTGGATCTTTCAGTGGGATAAGATCTAGGTTTTAAGGCAATAAATAATTTGCAGGAATTAAGAAACTCCCTGTATTGGGACCGATCTCCAGAAAACTTTTCGAGATTACAGACAGCAGGGTCGCTAGCCGAGTGTGTAACAGTATGAGGAGTATGTGTTTGTAAGTCTCTTACATAAGTAAGGATCCGTTCGTTGGCAATCTGTAGATCTTGCATGCCTTGGGCAAGTGTATCTACTCTTTGGTTCAATATAGTAAATTTGGAATTGAAATCTGCTGGATCCATTACAAAAGGGCTGGATTAATCTGTAATGCTTGCTTGGTAACAATATGGAACACAACTGCAGATAACTGATTCTTTGATTTAATGGATAAGAGTGGGGATAATGATTTGATTTAGTACATGTACTGTGTCTTTAAATAATTGGTAGATGATAAGCAGCAGAAGAACTTGCAATTAGATTAGGAGAAGGCAATAGTTAGTCCATGGCAGAGAGAGACTTTCCAAAGGCAGAATTAGTTCAGTAGGTTGCAGGATATATTAGTTAGATTGAAGCAATAGAGAGTAGGCAGAATTGCAGAGCAGTCAGAATCCAATTCTGGATGAGGAGTACTACTTAGCTTTGTAGGGGTGGCAGTCCAGGCTTGCTCAGCTTGTTTCCCAGAGAGAATGAAGAATCTTGGCAGGTAAGAGGAGGTCCTTGGTCCAATCCGTGGTCGAGGTGAGGAGAAGGTAGGTCAGCGTTTTTCCAGTCCGCTTCCGGTACACAGAGAAGGTAGTAGAATGTTGTCTTGCCGGTTTCAAATTTCGCGGGTAGGCTTTCATTAATCCAGCGTTTTGACATTGGCGCAGTCTCCCTATGTAGCGTGGGGAGACCGCGTCAGAGAAGGGGGCGTGGCCGAGCTCCGTCTACCCGGAAGTCTCAGGGTAGCGGATGCCGGCAGGTAGGACATGACAGCTATATACATATTACTCAGTCTAATAAATACAATAACACTGGTAAAATGGTAATATGTACAGTGCTATTTAAATAACTCTATGAACAGGATGTCTAAGATTATCACATGGAATTAGTGCTAATAAATAGAACACTATGTTCATAACACAGTGAATAGATAATGGAGAATAAAACACTGTGTTCAATTTAGTAATTCCAAAAATATAAACTATGATAAATTCAAAAGTGTAATAGAGATGGAGATTTTCACACTGTGTTCACATTAGTTAGTAAATGTAGTTCAGTAGAGATATGAGAGTACATGGAATATAAAACGATCAAAATCTGAATTTAACGCAAAAAGAAAGCCAAAAGTTTAAGTTATGAAACTAATGGCTATAAATAAAATATATATATATAAATATTCATATTCAGTTTTAGATATAACTTCTGACATCATACCTCTACACAGATATTCTAAGAATACTTTTTTTCATATCTCTAGTTGAGTCTTGTAGTATATTTCTTGGGTTAAAGGCTCGATACATTAATATACGTCTATATTAATGAAAATACTACGCAATCTGACTTACGGTTTCTTCAGGTTTATTCTTAGTTACTGATACATAATAAAACAACAAAGGATGTTACATGATCATGGATGTTCAACAGCAGATGGTAATTGCTGGACTTCTGAAGGTAGAGTTACATCTTTACATAGCTGTACAGGAAGAAGAGGCAAGAGAGAGAAAGACCTTGTGTCCCTTTGTTCAGTTACTATATAGATGTGCCCATACTGACGTCAGACTATAACTCTAGCCATATAAGGACAAGACCCTAAATTTACATTCCAGAGTTCTCATACAAGAAAACCTTGTGACTTATTGTTACCCCATCATTGAGTTGTCTTAACGATTCTTCTATGTAGTATTCTTTATCCATAATGACGATGCCACCCCCTTTGTCGGCTGGTTTAATGACCACTTCGGTATTATCTCTCAATTCTATTAGGGCCTCTTGTTCTCCTCTATTTAAATGCATCCTATTTTTTTATTGATTATCTTTATTCTTTCAACTTATCTAATCACTAGTTCTTCAAATGCATTCATTGAGTTAGTCTTAGAATTTGTAGGGAAGACAGTAGATTTCTTCTTTAATTTAGTGTATCTTTCCCCCTCCATGTTTTGTGTATTCTCTTAAGACTCCTTAGTGGAGCTTATGCTGTTGTTCCTGGGGAATTATATTTTAGGGAAGATCGCAATGCAAACCAATCTGTATGCTGAAATTATAGGTACAAGTGGGAAAATTGTATGGGACCTTATGATCCCCTTTTTAAATAAGCAGTAACACCTGTAAATAAGCAATGATTATAATAGTATTCCACTATTAAACATTTATCCACTGTTTGGAAACTGTGGCCCATGGCAAAATAAGCAAAACATGCACTGGTTTCCCAAATGCACTGGCACAAACAAAACTGAAAAAGGGCAAATCAGCTCACTCTGCCAAGACTCTCTGGCAGTGAAGTATAAGGTCAAGAAGGAAGCATACATGTTAACCACCATTCATGATCAGCATAGTCGCAGGATCACAGTCTGTGGCAGAGGGGAAACCAATTGAGTGCAAGTCTGTATTAAACTATGTAAGAGTATTGACCTCTCAGATCAGTTAATGCATGATATAAAACACCACGAGGAAAACATGGGCATGGTACAAAAAAGGGATGCAGATGACAAGATACAATGCCATGTCCTGTAGCATAAGACAAATGCTGCACTGAAATTCACTTTCCTAACATTTCAGTTTCAGTTTATTTCAGATCTGCTGACAGTGTGCCAAAGTGGGGGTCCATTGGTAGGCACGTGAAAGGATTGGGGCAGCTCATTTTTGTTTTAGGTTTCGGCCAATCCCCAGAAAAAAAAAATCCCCACACAATTAGTTATCAGACAGGCATAAGAACAGAAACCAACTTCTACTACTCTTACTGCCCCTCTTAGCAAAGGCCTTTGCATAGGTTATAGAGACACCCTAAGCACCATAACTGCTTCATGCCATTTATATGGCCTTAATTTAGTAATCTTCAAATGCACAGTTGGCTGAGGAACCCATTCTTCAAATTTGACTAATTTATATTGGATTTTTGTTTTCTAACTCTTTATCAGTAACGGCACGCATAACTTTAAAAAAATATATACTACACAAAACATTACTTAAAAATATATTTATACATTTGCCCATCCCCCTCACATGACAGCCCATTATTGGCACAGATCTATGTTGAGGACTTAGTGACAGGCAAAAGCAGGATAACCCTTCTACAGGTGGTTCTCCAGTTGTTTCATTACGTTCTGACAGCAGTGTGCTGGCAGTGAAGCTTGCATATCAGTATAATAGCGGAGGATTGTCCTGCTTGAAAGTTCCGCCAAGAAGGGTCAATCATGTCTGACAGTGACATAAGGAAGGTAGAACTAGAGGATGAAGTAACAATAGCATAACACTTATGGCAGTGCTAAAATGAGGGATATAATGTAAGTACTAGATGATGATATATGATATATTTACTACCTTTGGATATGTTGTATGTTAAAATGATCCTGTTATGACAGAATCATTTTAAATAGTTTCATCCCATGAACCTAGTGAAGCTCCATACTAAAATAAGCAATCCTACTAGACAAATTATTGGGAGCTTTTGCCTAGGGACTTGATAAATATAATATGCCTACTCCGACCTGAGGCTTTTGTGATTCTGTCCCGATTCTGAACCTACTGGTTCTCTTCCTATCTCGCTTAAAACTCATTTAGGGCATCATTTTCTGGCACCACCTCCCTCTTACTCCCTATCTCAGTTGGTGGCCCCCAGGGCTCAGATCTTTTGTTTTCTCTTGGTAACCTTATTCTTTGAATTTAAGTATTACTTGTATGCTAATGACACTCAGATCTCTCAGATCCCTCTATCCTCCCCGGATCTTTCTCCTAAACTCCTGGAATGTGTAACCAACTGCCTTTATCTCTAACTGGATGTCCTCATTCAACTTTGCCTTCAGGTCAATGGAACAATTATTACCTCAAACCCCCAAGCTCGCTGTCTTGCTGTTACTTTTCACTCTGATCTGATTTTAACTCCACATCCAATCTGTGTCCAAATCCTGTAACTTCCATCTTATTATCATTCGATGGATTCATCCCGAACAAGTCTAGGCAGGGACTCATGGGCGCAGAGGCTCTTGCTCATTTTTCTTTTTCTAACTTTATGTATTATTGGCCTTTTCAACTCTCGACCTATGCTCTCATTATTAGACTCCCTTACCCAGGTCACTGTCCCTTCTCTAAGTATTTTCTAGCCGCTTTCTTAGATAAATTACTTAGGCCTGCTGGGACAATAAAGGCGACTTCTTTAACATAAAAGAAAGGGTATGATGCAAACGCTAAGCAGAAGAGAGGGTGCAGGCAGGGCCGGTGCTAGGATTTTTAGTTACACAGGCGAAGATGCATTTTGGCGCCCCCAACCCTCATAAAAAAAAAAAAAAATGCATCTTCACCTGTGTGTCTTTCCTCCCAAGCCACAGGCACACAGGCATAATTTTTCAGTCACACAGTCAAAGTCATACAGGTACACTGTCATACAAAGACAGAAATAATCATACAGAGACATACAGACACATACAAGCAGAGATATACATGCATACAGAGACATGCAGGCATATAAAGACATACATGCATACAGAGGCATACCGTCATACAGACACGTACATACAGACAGGCATACAGAAACATACATACAAAGACATTCAGGCACATACATACAGA